>NC_059223.1:2054903-2134903 GCF_020615455.1 Coregonus clupeaformis | reverse complement strand
TCCAACAATCACTGTTGTTATCTATGACCTCTATCTACATCTCTCCAACAATCACTGTTGTTATCTACTACCTCTATCCACATCTCTCCAACAATCACTGTTGTTATCTATGACCTCTATCCACATCTCTCCAACAATCACTGTTGTTATCTACGACCTCTATCCACATCTCTCCAACAATCACTGTTGTTATCTACGACCTCTATCCACATCTCTCCAACAATCACTGTTGTTATCTTACAGTCCCCCCTACGTCTTTCACTCTCTCTCCTTCTCGCTCCCTCGAGAGTTGCTTTCCTGACTCTCGCTCTCTTTCGCCAACAAGAGTTGCTTTCCCGATCCAAAAAATACCTTACGCAACCAGAAATTAAATATCTGCTGAGTGGCACCTGCAATTCAACTTGGGCTTTAGTTTGATTGAGAATGTGGGTTGTGGTGCCTTTGTGATACTGGCAGTTCTCTTGTGTTGTGGTGCCTTTGTGATACTGGCAGTTATCTTGTGTTGTGGTGCCTTTGTGATACTGGCAGTTCTCTTGTGTTGTGGTGCCTTTGTGATACTGGCAGTTCTCTTGTGTTGTGGTGCCTTTGTGATACTGGCAGTTCTCTTGTGTTGTGGTGCCTTCGTGCTACTGGCAGTTCTCTTGTGTTGTGGTGCCTTCGTGATACTGGCAGTTCTCTTGTGTTGTGGTGCCTTTTTGATACTGGCAGTTCTCTTGTGTTGTGGTGCCTTTGTGATACTGGCAGTTCTCTTGTGTTGTGGTGCCTTCGTGATACTGGCAGTTCTCTTGTGTTGTGGTGCCTTTGTGATACTGGCAGTTCTCTTGTGTTGTGGTGCCTTTGTGATACTGGCAGTTCTCTTGTGTTGTGGTGCCTTTGTGATACTGGCAGTTCTCTTGTGTTGTGGTGCCTTTGTGATACTGGCAGTTCTCTTGTGTTGTGGTGCCTTTGTGATATTGGCAGTTCTCTTGTGTTGTGGTGCCTTTGTGATACTGGCAGTTCTCCGGGGGCTGCTATTTGATTAGGTGAGAATATAACATAATACTGGTTACCCAGATTGATGTGGGTGCTGCTGTATTGCAATGTCACCGGCAAATGACAAATGTTGCTCTGGACTTTTCAGTGATATGCCTGGTCATCGCCATCTAGCGAGAGGAGTCACCTTGATGCCAGAGTGATGGGATGTAAAGTATGAATCAAAATAGGCTTGCCTTCGATAGACTGAACACACCAATATTCCCCAACATCCATATAACTGAGTGAGAGAGAGAGAGACATGGTTTTACAAGGCCTTGTGTCCATTAAAATAACATAAAATTAATCAGAAATACAGTGTAGACATTGTTCATGTTGTAAGTGGCTATTGTAGCCGGAAACGGCTGATTTTTTATGGAATATATACATAGGCGTACGGAGGCCCATTATCAGCAACCATCAGTCCTGTGTTCCAATGGCACGTTGTGTTTGCTAATCCAAGTTTATGGCAGCTTCACTAAATAGTACCCGCAAAACACCAGTCTCAACATCAACAGTGAAGAGGCGACTCCAGGATGCTGACCTGCTAGGCAGAGTTGCAAAGAAAAAGCCATATCTCAGACTGCCCATCTTAATCTTTTATTTTTATTGGCCAGTCTGAGATATGGCTTTTTCTTTGCAATTTGCAAGTTTTACGGGTACCATTTAATAAAGCTGCCAGTTGAGGACCTGTGAGGCGTCTGTTTTTCAAACTAGACACTCTAATATCTATCACTCCAGTGTTAATACTAAATTGTAATTATTTTGCACTATGGCCTATTTATTGCCTTACCTCCATAACTTACACACACTGTATATAGATTTTCTATTGTGTTATTGACTGTATGTTTAGTTTATTCCATATGTAACTCTGTGTTGTTGTTGTTTTTATCGCACTGCTTTGCTTTATCTTGGCCAGGTCGCAGTTGTAAATGACAACTTGTTCTCAACTGGCTTACCTGGTTAAATAAAGGTTAAATAAAAAAAAATTAAAAACGGTATTTGTCCTCTTGCTCAGTTGTGCACCGGAACCTCCCACTCCTCTTTCTATTCTGGTTAGAGACAGTTTGCGCTGTTCTGTGAAGGGAGTAGTACACAGCGTTGTACGAGATCTTCAGTTTCTTGCCAATTTCTCGCATAGAATAGCCTTCATTTCTCAGAACAAGAATAGACTGACGAGTTTCAGAAGAAAGTTATTTGTTTCTGGCCATTTTGAGCCTGTAATCAAACCCACAATTGCTAATGCTCCAGATACTCAACTAGTCTCAAGAAGGCCCGTTTTATTGCTTCTTTAATCAGCACAACAGTTTTCAGCTGTGCTAACATAATTGCAAAAGGGTTTTCTAATGATCAATTAGCCTTTTAAAATGATAAACTTGGATTAGCAAACACAACGTGCCATTGGAACACAGGACTGATGGTTGCTGATTGTCACGCCCAGACTCAGGGGACTCGTATATGTTGAGTCAGGGTGTGTATATTTTTTGTTATGTAGTATTTTCTATGTGGGATCTAGTATGTTTAGTTCTATGTTGGCCGGTGTGGTTCCCAATCAGAGGCAGCTGTCGCTCGTTGTCTCTGATTGGGGACCATACTTAGGCAGCCTATTGGCACTATTGAGTTGTGGGATCTTGTTCCGGGTAAGGTTCGTTGTATGTACAACCTTAGGACTTCACGTTTTGTTTGTTTGTTGTTTTGTCGTGTGTTTACTCAGTGTAAATAAACATGTACGTATATCACGCTGCGCCTTGGTCTGACCCGTCATTGAACGAACGTGACAGAAGATCCCACCAAACGAGGACCAAGCAGCGTGCCCAGGCGGAGCGAATGGCCATGTCACAGGTGGCCGATTTGTGGTCATGGGAAGAGATATTTGCGGGGAGAGGACCATGGGCTAAGTTAGATGCCAAGGCAGGAGAGGAGCAACGGCAACACGGAGGAGGCCGGTCGAGGAGGAAGCCCAAGAAGCAGCCCCAAGAAAATGTTGGGGGGGGCACACGGGGTGGTTGGCGGAGCCTAGGGTTAGAGCAGAGCCAACTCCCCGTACTCACGCGAAGAAGCGTATGACTGGGCAAGCTTTGTGTTATGCGGAGCTACGTACTGTGTCGGTGGTGCGCGACGCCAGCCCGGCCCGGCCTGTTCCTGCTCCTCGCACCAAGCCAGTGGTGCGCGTCGCCAGTCCGGCCCGGCCTGTTCCTGCTCCTCGCACCAAGCCAGTGGTGCGCGTCACCATTCTGGCCCGGCCTGTTCCTCGCACCAAGCCAGTGGTGCACGTCGCCAGCCTGGCCCGGCCTGTTCCTGCTCCTCGCGCCAAGCCAGTGGTGCGCGTCGCCAGTCCGGCCCGTTCCTGCCCCTCGCACCAAGCCAGTGGTGCGCGTCGCCAGTCCGGCTCGGCCTGTTCCTCCTCCTCGCACCAAGCCAGTGGTGCGCGTCGCCAGCCCGGCCCGGCCTGTTCCTGTCCCTCGCACCAAGGCAGTGGTGCGTGTTCCTAGTCCGGTCCGGCCTGTGCCTGCTCCTCGCACCAGACCAGTGGTGCATTTGTCCAGTCCGGCACGGCCCGTGCCCGTTCCACCGGTGCCTGGTCCGGCACCGGTCAGCTGCTCCACTCCAGAGCCAGAGCAGTCCGCTCCACCGGTGCCTGATCCAGCTCCTGTCAGCTGCTCCACTCCGGAGCCAGAGCAGTCCGCTCCACCGGTGCCTGGTCCAGCTCCGGTCAGCTGCACCACCGGAGCCAGAGCAGTCCGCTCCACCGGGGTCCAGTCCAGCTCCGGTCAGCTGCTCCACTCCGGAGCCAGAGCAGTCCGCTCCACCGGTGCCTGATCCAGCTCCGGAAGCAACGCGCCGAGGTCCAGACCAGACCAGGGGCGCAACAGGGAGGCGGAGAGTGAGAGGTCGTCACGCCCCGAGCCGGATCCGCCTCCGAGGCGGAATGCCCACCCGGCCCCTACCCTGTTATGTTTATGTTGTGAGGTTGGAGTCCGCACCTTTGGGGGGTACTGTCACGCCCTGACTCAGGGGACTCGTATATGTTGAGTCAGGGTGTGTATATTCTTTGTTATGTAGTATTTTCTATGTTGTGTTCTAGTATGTTTAGTTCTATGTTGGCCGGTGTGGTTCCCAATCAGAGGCAGCTGTCGCTCGTTGTCTCTGATTGGGGCCATTACTTAGGCAGCCTATTGGCACTATTGAGTTGTGGGATCTTGTTCCGGGTAAGGTTCGTTGTATGTACAACCTTAGGACGTCACGTTTCGGTTGTTTGTTGTTTTGTCGTGTGTTTACTCAGTGTAGATAAACATGTACGTATATCACGCTGCGCCTTGGTCTGACCCGTCATTGAACGAACGTGACACTGATAATGGGCCTCTGTACGCCTATGTAGATATTCCATAAAAAATCAGCCATTTCCAGCTACAATAGCCATTTACAACATTAACAATGTCTTCACTGTATTTCTGACTAATTTTATGTTCTTTTAATGGACAAAAAAATTGCTTTTCTTTCGAAAAAAACAAGGAATTTTCTAAGTGACCCCAAACTTTTGAACGGTAGTGTACATTTCCTTTCACTAGGGTCTTGTGCGCAAGTTAGTCGTGTGACTGTTAAATGGGCTCTTCAGTATGCATGTCAAAGGAGATTAGTGTGCATTTATCATCACTGTCCTCCATGGGTGTTGCATTACAAGGCACTGTCCTCAAAACTGCCAGAATCAATTAACATGAATAATGAATGTGAAGCAACTCAGTTACCCATGAACTGTATTAGCTGCTCCTGCCTCCTACCATTGTTCTCAGATATGCACATCACTTTAATTTAGCAGGAGAGCAGAAGAGGATCCTCAGCTAATTATTTAGCAAAATGGGGGTCAGATTTTTTTTTTGTCTTGGTATGACATTCAAATAGTTCAAATATAGGCTTCCATACATGCGGTGGACAGAGAGAATTTTCTCCTGCACTTATAAGAGATAACTTTATTGGTCCATTTACTACATGAGCAACAGAGATTTGTCTATTGCATATCCCATTCTCCCCGGTGGACGTGCACATACAGTACTGTATATACACAGAGAGAAGTAGGGGTCAGAACCAGGGACAGCCTGGACCAGTTTTGGGGTTAAAGGGCACAACAGTGGGAGTTGGCTCATGGGATTTTGAAGGACCCTCCAGATTCCCCCCGTCAGCTTGGGGATTCAAACTGGCAACCCTACGGATACCGGCCCGCCTCTCTAACTTCGAGGCTACCGCAGATTATCTTTGTGCCATCTAGTCAAACTCTGGTCCCCACGTTGGTATGAAGCACAGTCCACTGACACTCCCTCAAGATTACCCCCAAACTCTGATCCCCACATTGGTATGAGGAACAGTCTCTACGTTGATATGAGGAACAGTCCACTGACACTCCCTCTAGATCCACAGCAGAGAGATCTTTCAAATCAGGGGAAGAACCTGTGTAAGTGTAAAGGGACCATGGTGCCGGGCCTGGGCAGTGGAGGAGCACTCAGTTCTTCCCCAGGGAGCCTGGGCAGTGGAGGAGCCCTCAGTTCTTCCCCAGGGAGCCTGGGCAGTGGAGGAGCACTCAGTTCTTCCCCAGGGAGCCAGGGCAGTGGAGGAGCACTCAGTTCTTCCCCAGGGAGCCTGGGCAGTGGAGGAGCACTCAGTTCTTCCCCAGGGAGCCTGGGCAGTGGAGGAGCACTCAGTTCTACCCCAGGGAGCCTGGGCAGTGGAGGAGCACTCAGTTCTTCCCCAGGGAGCCTGGGCAGTGGAGGAGCACTCAGTTCTACCCCAGGGAGCCTGGGCAGTGGAGGAGCACTCAGTTCTTCCCCAGGGAGCCTGGGCAGTGGAGGAGCACTCAGTTCTTCCCCAGGGAGCCTGGGCAGTGGAGGAGCACTCAGTTCTTCCCCAGGGAGCCTGGGCAGTGGAGGAGCACTCAGTTCTTCCCCAGGGAGCCTGGGCAGTGGAGGAGCACTCAGTTCTACCCCAGGGAGCCTGGGCAGTGGAGGAGCACTCAGTTCTTCCCCAGGGAGCCTGGGCAGTGGAGGAGCACTCAGTTCTTCCCCAGGGAGCCTGGGCAGTGGAGGAGCACTCAGTTCTTCCCCAGGGAGCCTGGGCAGTGGAGGAGCACTCAGTTCTTCCCCAGGGAGCCTGGGCAGTGGAGGAGCACTCAGTTCTACCCCAGGGAGCCTGGGCAGTGGAGGAGCACTCAGTTCTACCCCAGGGAGCCTGGGCAGTGGAGGAGCACTCAGTTCTTCCCCAGGGAGCCTGGGCAGTGGAGGAGCACTCAGTTCTTCCCCAGGGAGCCTGGGCAGTGGAGGAGCACTCAGTTCTTCCCCAGGGAGCCTGGGCAGTGGAGGAGCCCTCAGTTCTTCCCCATGGAGCCTGGGCAGTGGAGGAGCACTCAGTTTTTCCCCAGGGAGCCTGGGCAGTGGAGGAGCACTCAGTTCTTCCCCAGGGAGCCTGGGCAGTGGAGGAGCACTCAGTTCTTCCCCAGGGAGCCTGGGCAGTGGAGGAGCACTCAGTTCTACCCCAGGGAGCCTGGGAAGTGGAGGAGCCCTCAGTTCTACCCCAGGGAGCCTGGGAAGTGGAGGAGCCCTCAGTTCTTCCCCAGGGAGCCTGGGCAGTGGAGGAGCACTCAGTTCTTCCCCAGGGAGCCTGGGCCGTGGAGGAGCCCTCAGTTCTTCCCCAGGGAGCCTGGGCAGTGGAGGAGCACTCAGTTCTTCCCCAGGGAGCCTGGGCAGTGGAGGAGCCCTCAGTTCTTCCCCAGGGAGCCTGGGTAAGCTCCAGAGGTTGATGTGATGAGATCTTGGTGCACAGCGCCAAATGCCCAAGGGTGCCATGGGACTTTAATGGCGGCTTCACAAGTCAACACGAGAAAAGGCACACAAGTGAAGACTTGGTTGTAGGGACTAAGTTAGAAGTAATATCTTGCCCAGAGAGAAATGGTTTCATGTAATAATGTGGATAATATGAATGGCATGACCAACAAGCAAAGTTAATATAAGACTAGCCCACTCTTTTTTTGGGATGATTATATTTAAAGGTCCAATGCAGCCGTTTTTATCTCCATATCAAATCATTTCTGGGTAACAATTAAGTACCTTACTGTGTTTGTTTTCAATTAAAATTGTCAAAAAGAAACAAAAATAGCTTTTTAGTAAAGAGCAATTTCAAGGAAGAATTCTGCCAGGACTGTCTGGAAGTGGTCTGTGTGGGGAGGGGAAAACTGACCACCAAAACAGGCTGACATTTCAGGCGGTTATTTCAAACAACCCTTACACTAAAAAGGCACTATCAGCATTTTCACAATTTCACAGTATTATTCCAAATATATATAAAACACAGGAAAATGACATTTTTGACTGCACTGGTCCTTTAAGCTTTGGGTTATAACTATCCAAATATACAAGGAAGTGGCATCTAGTGTTATGCCTCTAAATCATCAAGCAACTTTATCTCCTTACATAGGATGCAATTATTATAACATTCATAGAATTGATCATATTACACTATGTCATTCATTTAGACATTTCTACATTTACTGAATAACAATTTGCAGGACACTTCACTTTCACTGGTTACCCCCATTACATGTTTGGGAGTGGACTATACATAGTGTGTGACTTAATTTTTTATATTTCCGTTAGTCAGCTCCTCACGAACTTTTGGGGTCTGCGTCCACTCTCTTTGTTTATAAGGACACTTCACCATAATCTCGTTTCCTCAGCAACACCCCCCTCTTCTGGTAAAATGATTTTACCACAACAGTATAATTTGTCAGGTCTCGATATGTTCAGAACTATTCTCTACCGAAAGGTTCCATCTAGTGGAAATATTGCCTACAAATGGTCTAGTGCAGTGGCTTCCAACCAGGGGTACTAGGACCCTGGGGGTACTTGGCCTATCCACAGGGGGTACTAGGACCCCTGGGGGTACTTGGCCTATCCACAGGGGGTACTTGAGAAGACTCATGAGACCATAGGCCACAATTCCTGCCATCCAGGACCTCTATACCAGGCGGTGTCAGAGGAAGGCCCTCAAAATTGTCAAAGACTCCAGCCACCCTAGTCATAGACTGTTCTCTCTGGTACCGCACGGCAAGCGGTACCGGAGCGCCAAGTCTAGGTGCAGAAGGCTTCTCAACAGCTTCTACCCCCAAGCCATAAGACTCCTGAACAGCTAATCATGGCTACCCGGACTACTTGCACTGCCCCCCCACCCCATCTTTTTACGCTGCTGCTACTCTGTTAATAATTTATGCATAGTCACTTTAACTCTACCCACATGTACATATTACCTCAACTACCTCAACTAGCCGGTGCCCCCGCACATTGACTCTGCACCGGTACCCCCCTGTATATAGCCTCCCTGTTATTTTATTTTACTTCTGCTCTTTTTTTCTCAACACTTTTTTGTTGTTGTTGTTTTATTTTACTTTTTTTTATTAAAAAATAAATGCATTGTTGGTTAAGGGCTGTAAGTAAGCATTTCACGGTAATGTCTACACCTGTTGTATTCGGCGCATGTGGCAAATAACATTAGATTTTATTTGATTTAAACATTTTCCATTTTTGACTTTACAGTATTTATAAGCCAGCATGTTAACTTCAAACACATGGCTGAATTACCCTCTTCACGAATAATTGCTATGTCACCCCAAACAATTAACAACTTCATGTTCTGCTCTTGCAGCCATACTGGGTTGGCACATTTCCTTTTGGTGTTTCCAGCTCTTGTATAAGAAACCTCATACCCTGCTGATCTGTAATAATTACGTAACGCTGCAAGTCTGCCACATGCTTAGAGATAAAGTAGGCAAGGCACTCTATCCACCACTAGATGGCAATGGTGTACAGCCATGGAGCTGAGCAGCTGTGACTGAACAGGCGAAATTAACTCAACAAAATGTGAATACATGAGCTTGATAGGCTTATCGAATCAGTAGGTATCTAGTCAAAGGGGCATGTAGTCAAGCTAATTGCAACATGAAAACTAGGCCTATGTAAAAAAAACTAAATATTCCAAGCTCTTAGTATAGGCCTATAGGCTACAAGACTGTCTTTGTGTAGGTCCTGAATCAACTTTGATCAAACCCATCACATCATACTCAGTTATATTACCTGCTAGGTAGGAGGAAGGACTGCAATGTATCTGGGCCTTTAGAAGTTAAACATTACATTTGGGAAGTGGCATCTTTCATTCATACACACGTAGTACTTGTAAATGTTCATTTGTTAATCTAGCCCACCATTCAACCTGTATTCATATGTTGTTTCAGTTCAAACCAAAATAGATGGAGTGCCGTTAAAGATAGCATACAGGTTACATTATGTATCACTGTGAACGCACTTTACGTTTCCTCTTATTGTCTTATACCTGTGTAGTAACACTGTAATTCCTACAAAGTAGCCTACTTGAGTTATACTTCATAGTAATAGAAGCCTTGAATTGAGAATGTTTGGCTATAGCTTAGCCTTAGCTACACAAGTGATTGATAGATATATTAACCTACATATTCCTCTTGTGTTACCAAAACCGGCCACTCCTCTTCATAGGCAAGTAGGCTATTAGTAATGCATTTACAAACGTAGCCTACTATGAAACAGCATGATAATAATACAATGTTGTTACAAATGTACACATCATCAGAGCAACCTGACCTGATAGAGTTACCTGATGTTGCTATTTTCCTAGCCTACAAACTCTCCTGCCTATCCTCCTAGTCTCAAGCGAAATGTTTGCGTTTCAGCTGGATTCGGAGCAAGGGAGGGAGAGATGGTGGCGGGAAAGGTCGAGCGACGTGGAAAACAGCGCTGCGCACAAGAAACACGCAGTATGCAGTTCTCTTCTCACATTCAAGGCAGAACAAGGGCATATAGTCAGAAGGACACACCCAGCGGAAATATGGTGCTGGCAAATGCGACAAACAGCAATACCCAAAAATTGTTCCAAATGATCCTGCAGGCACGGTGCGGAAACTGGCCAGGAAAGTGGAAGAAGACTGTCAAGAACGAAATTACCTGAAATGTACATGACATGAGCGACAGAGATTCTCATGAAACGTGTTCTCTCAAGGCAGCAAAGTCGGTGCATTTGAGAAAAACAATTAGTAGCGCGCAAAGCTTTACGTTTTCCATGCTTTTTAAAGCAATGTCGGAGCGCCATACAGAACTGACCTCAATGATAGGTAATGTTAATGATTTTTGTTCGTTTTAATCATCAATAAATTACATTTCACTGTATTGTATTTTACTGGCAAGATGGCGCCGGAGTAGCCTAGTCAGGTGACCTTGTTTTTCTCCATCACCAATGCATGAATGTTGGTTCATAAGAGATGCGGAAGTCAATGTAGCCTATTGTAGCCTACCTACACAATTGCAGTCGCTGGTTGGGATATATGGTGAGACCATTGTTTCAATCATGCACATGTAATGGCGGCGATGGGGGGGTTTCTGATGCGACCACTTTATGTGTATGTGAGTGGTTTTGGTGTGTCAATACATTTTGGTGCCAACAATCCTGCATCCCACACATTCTTGGAGATAAAAAAAAAACAGGAGTTTGGCTATGCATAAACTACTATGGCTAGGCCTACATATCACCCCCAGATGTTGCCGCAGTTGCATGCTGCTCGTTCTTCATTAGCCTGTATAGGGAAACTGAGCTTTGACTTTTCCATGGGTGCAGTGCATAAAGGCGTACTTATATAATTATGATGTTGTGGCCAAGGCCCAATGCCAAAATGATGTTGGCAGCAGACTCGCCGACACTCAAAATGATCAAATGACGAAGATATTAGAAACGTCGATTGAAAGGTTTTAAGCACCGCACCTGCGTGCGTAATTAGTCCATCATTGAAGGTGTCCGTAACCTACCGCACAAATAAGGTAACATTTTGACAATAATATCTAAATTAATTGCTAAGGAGAATCCTCACTGTTAAGCTACATTTAATTATTTAGTTGTGGGCTAAGTAAATCATGAAGGACATCATTCAATGTTTATGTGTACGTACTTTGGATATCATCTTAAATATTGAACATACAACCAAACTTTGTGTAGAAAACCCCACCCAATTTTATAATCGCCTTTTATTGGCGGGTGATCTTGTGTAAATCCGTTCCCCCTTTTTGTTGGCGATTGTAATTGGTCAATGGTGACGACAATCCCAACTCATATTCCCGCCTACCGAGGAGATCATGTTTGAATGAACAACAGCAGTCTGTTCAAGGAGTAGTAGTTGCAATTTCAGTAAAATACTTTTACGTCTGTATACTTGGTTTATAAAATCCGTGGACTGGTTTTCTCAAGATGGATATGAAGAAAAGAATCCATCTAGAATTGCGGAATCGCACGCCATCTGATGTAAGCTAACGTTGAGATCGTATTGTTTGCAATTGTTTTAATGATAGTGTGATATGCAAAGGGTTACAAAGTTTTTCGCGAGTTAGCAATGTTGCCATCACCAGAGCAGTTTGTGTTACATTGTTTCACTGTTGCAGATATTTATCACCGTAATTGCCGCTCTAGACTTCGTAACCAACTTAAAATGATTGGAAGGAAGCGTGTCTGAAAGTGCCGTTTATGAGAATGCACCAATTATCATTTTCATATCTGTATTTACAAGGCAAGCGTGAACCATATTGCCTATTGGTAACTTTGTAGTCCTGAACGCGCCCTTTTCCTTCCCACCAACAAGGAGCATTCATAGCCTCTTTTCAGCTATTTAATTATCAGTTCTCAAACAATTACTATTTTAGCGCGTGCATAGGCTACAAAATGTCCTTGTTTGTTGTACCCTGGCGATTTCTCGCTCACAACTTATTACGCAGCACAGGCTATACCTATTGGAATTGGTTTTGTAACCGATCTCAATGGTCTGTTTTACGGATTGCTTATCCAAAAATAGGCTAATTCCAAAGACTGTCAAATAGACTTGTGTATCGTTGGGTAGGCTATATTAACCGTGCATGGTAGGCTAGGCCTACTTTGTATTTGTTATAATAGCCTAAGTATTAGTAAGTGCATATCCTACATTTGGTGTTAGCCTACACAACTAATTTAAAACCGGAATAAAAAGGTTTTGTCTGTATTTCAAAAATTACTGTAAGAACGTGTAAAGAAAAATATCTAGCTCGACTCATTCTAAACAAGGTGCACATTCCGAGAATATCATGCATTGACAGATTATTGCCGACCGCAATCAAAAAGGCATGTTACGTTGTTGTTACAGTGTTGTTTTACATTATGGCTCGTTTGGTGGCATAGGCTATACGGATGCTTGGACTCCACTTGTAAAACGATGAGTTTGACTCTGGTTTCAGTATCAAACAACAGAGAATAATTTTCTGTCAAGCTAAGCACATAAAACCAACAGGCAATTTCGGGCTGCGGTGCTCCAGTTTCAAGATCTAGGACAAGCCGCCATTTTACCGAGAAACAAAGGCAACGGTTTCTATCGGAAGATACCGTGTAAATTGCTGTGCGTTCATTTAACACGAACGATAACTTTTTCCTGCATACCTTTAAACATACTGCAGTAGGCTACAATCCAAATCGTCAACTCTTTATGAGCAAGCAATAATGTAACGTTTGGTGTTCTTGCGCCTGCTGCCAACCCAACCAACTTCTAATCGCAGCCCCTCCTACTCTCATGATGACCCATTGCACGACTCGTAGCAGGTTGTATTCGGTTTTAGAGCAATGAAAATCGACAAATACACCCACACGTCGATCATTGCGTGGCTTTCTCATTATTTAGTCGAATTTGTTACGTGCGTAATACGTGCATAATTTGCGGATTTGGCTCTCACAAGCAGCACAGATGGCCTAATGCAGCGTATAATATAATGCCAAAGGTACTCACCATAATATTAATTTCAACCGTGAAAATAAGTTGTTTTAATGCCCAATTTTATATACCAGAGGTGTCTGCGTTTTGCCTATGAGCTGGTTGGGTTAATTTGTGGGACTGCGACAATGTAATACAAGCAGCAGCACCAATTGTAAGATATTAATATTAGTCACTGTCCTCTTAGGACACTAATGAGAATCTGGGTGAATCCTGTGCAAAACATTAATCTGCATAATGTCCTAAAAATGTGTGCGTGTACAAGTTGGGTAATATCACATTTAGCATATGTTTAATGTGAGTTAAATCTAAATGTGTATGCATTACTACATGTAGATACCTATGAGAAATCACCTGCTCCATGTATTTGCAAATAGTGATCAATGGAATAAATGAGTTACCTGAAACTACAACCCAGATTCTGGCTAATATGTTTAATAAATGATCAATTCATTAAAGGCCAAGCAACACACAATCAGTTATGTAACATTTTCTGCACCAGACCAGTGTCAGACAGAGGAGGCTGGTGGGAGGAGCTATAGGAGGATGGGCTCATTGAACAGAGTCAAACATGTGGTTTCCATGTGTTTGATACCGTTCCAATTATTCCATCCTGGCCATTTCCAATGAGCCCGTCCTCCTATAGCTCCTCCCACCAGCCTCCTCTGGTGTCAGATATGGACTTTTTGCAGACTCCATTGCTTTGGGAATGCCCTCCCTCAAATGGACTGACAGGCATACTGTAGTTACATATTTCCTATTCCTCTATTGTTTTCCAGGTGAAAGAACTGGTGCTCGATAATTGTCGCTCAAATGAAGGCAAAATCGAGGGCCTCACAGATGAATTTGAAGAGTTGGAATTTCTAAGCACAATCAACGTTGGGCTGACTTCGGTCTCCAACTTGCCGAAGCTGAACAAGCTGAAAAAAGTTGGTTTGCTCATTTTTGAACAAACATTTTTTGTTGCTATACTATTACCACTTGTTGTGCAGTAATGTGTAAAGTGCTAAAATATGTTTTATGGGTGTCCTGGTGTGATTACTCGTACAATTGTTGCATTATTTTCTCCTCAGCTTGAACTCAGCGACAACAGGATCTCAGGTGGGCTGGAAGTGTTGGCGGAGAAATGCCCAAACCTCACACACCTCAACCTGAGCGGCAACAAAATTAAAGACCTCAGCACGATAGAACCTCTGGTAGGTAGCAGGTGTCATGACAACGTAGCAGCTCTGTGTATATATACTATACAGTAGTTTTGCCTTTCAATGTGCTATTGAGTCTAAAAGGGGCCCCTAAATGGACATAACATTGTCCAGAAAATACCTTATTTATCAAATGCTTGCTGTTTGGGGTTTTAGGCTGGGTTTCTGTATAGCACTTTGTGACATATGCTGATGTAAAAAAGGGCTTTATAAATACAATTTGATTGATTGAAATGTACCTCATAACTTATATGTAAAGCTTTTGAGGTAAACAATTAGCAACTAAACAGTATTAAAGAAAATAAACAAAGCCGAAATATTCATATTTCATCATCCGACTTCTCTTCTTTCACAGAAAAAATTAGAGACCCTCAAAAGCTTAGACTTGTTCAACTGCGAGGTGACCAATCTCAACGACTACCGAGACAACGTGTTCAAGCTCCTCCCCCAGTTGACGTACCTCGACGGCTACGACAAAGACGACAAGGAGGCGCCAGATTCGGATGCAGAGGCCTATGTGGAGGGACTGGATGATGAAGATGATGACAGTGAGGGTACGATTTAAGACAGATTCATATTATTTAAAATGTTGGCAAATAAATAATATTCTGATTGTGGCGTGCTTGAAACATAAGCCCACAGTGTTCTGACCAATGACCTTTGTGTTTTTCTGATGGTAATTATGTTCATGATGTTGTTAAACGTTTCCTTTTGTAACAACTGTATTATACGACGTTGCCGCAGTGAATGACTTGCATTATAACTGTAACTTTGTAATAGCCCGTAGGTGTTTCTGATCACTCTTAATAGGCTAATTCTATTTTCAACTGCAGAGGTAGATGAGGAGGAGGAGGAGGAGGAGGAGGATGAGGATGAAGATGCCCCACCAAGGGATAAGGATGAGGAAGGTGAAGAAGAGGAAGAGGAAGACCTAAGTGGAGAGGTGAGACTTTGAGGAAGGTGCTGCAATGATACTTTTATCTTGATCGAGGCCTGCGTGAGTAGTTCAATGATAAAAATAAAAAAAGGCCACACAAAATGATCACATACCTGCTGGTGTTAAGTGATGCAGACTGGGATAATGTCTGCTAAACCAGCAAAGGCCTGGTGCTCTTCACCCCCCAGAAGGGGCATCTCAACCACTGCACTATGACATCATTATTTGAATGTGACCAAGGGCCCATGACAAGGGAGATTCTGAGCTGTATTTGTCTCCTCTTAGGAGGAAGAGGAGGAGTTGGACGGCAAGGAGAGTGATGAGGACAATGAAGGTGAGTGGGGTGGGAATCTCACTGCTGTAACCGAATGCGCGTTGTCACAGTATCGTGTGTAGCTTTAATGTTGGGACTGATTTTAAAATAACACTTTGACTTAAGTTGAACGTGACCAATGACTTTTTTGTTTTCCTAGAAGAGGAGCGAGGTCAGAAGAGGAAAAGGGATCTAGACGAGGAAGCGGAGGAGGATGAAGACGACTAAAGATGTGCTCACCACCAAGCTATGTTCTGATCAGACTGTTTTAACCTTGTATTCCCTGTCCCCACCCCTCTGTATTTGTCTGTTGTCATATATTACAGTAGGCATGGGTAGTGTCATGGGCCAGCTGGGTAAAGGGTTGGTCTAAGGAAACAAGTTGACATATAATTTTTTTCGTATGATTTTTTTTGTACTTTTTGATTGCTTCTATTCTACTCTTCTGTCCCCTGCAAACCACTGAAAGGGCAGAAGTTCACAACATTTCGTAAAAGTCCACTATTATTAGCTCTAACCTGTAAAGGTTTTGTTATCTCACTGATATTGATACCTTCTGTGTATACAGATTTCTGATGATGATTTATGTATTTAAAGCGACAAACTACCAAAAATCCTTTTAGAAATGCATGTCTGAACTAGATTTTAAAGTCGACTACAGGATTTGAAGTATGACAGTTTCCTATCTCCTTTTCTTATTCAGTGTCTTTTTCTTTCAGTGTAAATTAAGCGTATGTGGTGTCATCCGTATATCATTACAGTATGTGCTGTTTTCATCATAGAAAGGGTGTGTGTTTAAACATGCATAGAATGGCCTGTATGCAGGGTGTCTTTTTAAGCACAGTAAAGAATGTCTGCCCTTGTCAGAATGTTGCTCCTTAACCCCTAGCTTTGATAGTTCGGAAATTACGTGTTATTTGTAAATACTGACCAAATCTATTTTGTTTTTCTATTACCGTTTGATAATGGCAGACATTTACACTTAATTAATTGTAACGATGAACTGTAGTAAGATATTGAATATCTGTGCAGCCGTACCTAAAATAGGCTATTTGAATCTGGTACACAATTTCCATTTTCACTGAATGATATTTACTGAATATATTCGCTGAATCCAAATTTGTTGTTGCTGTCCCAGTCTTCAAGTGCATATTGGTTACCCACCCATGTAATACACCGCTGGGCAATGTGCAAAGAAAACACCTTTTTGCATTTTCTTTTCTTAAACCATAGGGCAGTTCATAGTCAGATAGGCCTACCTAAGTCATGTTCCCCTTGCATGTTTAACCCACTGTCATCAAAGCTAATCCCTTACCATGAGACAAACTTTCGATTATCTCCCTTTCACTTCAATAAATCTAATTTTTTTTTTTTTTTTTATACAAGTTGTGGTTTGTGGTCTTTTGAATGGCTTACATGATCAACTAATATTTGACAGCATTTTTGTGAATCCCAGATGTTTGTGTTACCTTGTACCAGCATCCTAATGTCATAATGTACAAACCTCCCCTGTAGCTCAGTTGGTAGAGCATGGCGCTTGCAACGCCAGGGTTGTGGGTTCGTTTCCCACGGGGGGCCAGTACTCACTAACTGTAAGTCGCTCTGGATAAGAGCGTCTGCTAAATGACTAAAATGTAAAATCTGTAGCCTACTACTGACATCATGTGGAGAACCCAGGTAGTGCATGCTAAAAGAGTGAATAATCTAGTTTATGCAGTCATTGCATTAATTTGCCAAATTTATATTAATTGTTGAACTTGTAGATCAATGAGGTGAAACAGGATGGCTAACTGACACAGTACAATGTTATGTATTTCTGAGAGAATTGTCGGTCTTGCACAGTTTCATCAGCACAGAGTACAATTAGGCATTTAGCTGGTCTTCTCCCAGTATTTACTACCTATCATCATCATGTGCATTTAGCTGGTCTTCTCCCAGTATTTACTACCTATCATCATCCTGTGCATTTAGCTGGTCTTCTCCCAGTATTTACTACCTATCATCATCCTGTGCATTTAGATGGTCTTCTCCCAGTATTTACTACCTATCATCATCATCCTGTGCATTTAGCTGGTCTTCTCCCAGTATTTACTACACATATAGCCTATCATCATCCTGTGCATTTAGCTGGTCTTCTCCCAGTATTTACTACACATATAGCCTATCATCATCATGTGCACCAAAGAACCAAATGGTTAGTTATCATCCCATTCAAACAATACTGCAGTGGTTTTCACTCACCTTGCATACTGCTGCATCTTCACCAGAGCAATACACTGAGTTTACGAAACATTAGGATCACCTTTCTAATACTGAGTTGCACCCCCTTTTGTCCTCGGCACAGCCTCAATTTGTCGGGGTATGGACTCTACAAGGTGTCGAAAGCCTTCCACAGGGATGCTGGCCCGTGTTGACTCCAATCCTTCCCACAGTTTTCAAGTTGGCTGGATGTCCGTTGGGTGCTGGACCATTCTTGATACGTACGGGAAACTGTTGAGCGTGAAAAACCCAGCAGCGTTGCAGTTCTTGGCACACTCAAACCGTTGCGCCTGGCACCTACTACCATACCCCATAAAAAGGCACTTAAATAATTTGTCTTGCCCATTCACCCTCTGAATGGCACACATACATAATCCATGTCTCAAGGCTTAAACATCCTTTAACCTGTCTCCTCCCCTTCATCTACACTGATTGAAGTGGATTTAACAAGTGATATCAATAAGGGATCATGGTGTAGCTACAGTTCAATGACAAACAACTGTTAGTCTCCCGTGATGTCCATTTTTACGTTTACATTTTAGTCATTTAGCAGACGCTCTTATCCAGAGCGACTTACAGGAGCAATTAGGGTTAAGTGCCTTGCTCAAGGGCACATCAACAGATTTTTCAACTAGGTTGGCAGGTAGCCTAGCAGTTAAGAGCATTGGGCCATTAACCGAAAAGTCGCTGGTTCGAATCCCTGAGCCAACTAGGTGAACAATCTGTCGATGTGCCCTTGAGCAAGGCACTTAACCCCTAATTGCTCCTGTAAGTCGCTCTGGATAAGAGCGTCTGCTAAATGACGTAAATGTAAACATTTCAAAACACACTAATTATTTTGCTGTTAGCCAGATACCTAGAGAAGATCCATCTAATAAATGAATGGTAAAAAGGTCTAACCTGGATAGAAGCCTTGGTAAAGCACAGCTCCCATGTTGTTATTCCACCTTTCATAACCTGCCAAGTCAATCTAGTATGACCAGCCTCTCCTTTAGGCCACTTGAGGACTCTGTCATTCTCTACGGGCTGACCTGACCTTATCCACCATGCTCACCTTCACTGTTGCCGCTCTAGATGCCCGCAGGGCGCTGTGCCTATAGCCTGGTGCCAGCCACACCTGTGAGAGCTTTAGGTAACTTCTCCAATGTCCATATGGCATGACAACGAATGCCAGAGGAGTTGGCTAAAGCAAAACGAAACATCTGGCAACCAGGCTACTATACCTACATCACTTGTTTTCTAGGCGTCTTCAATGGATAAGGACACACTATTACACCATAATAAACCTAGGCATATTCATTGGATAAGGACACGGGAGGGGGGGGTTCTTTACAAGGTATATGTTAGGGTAAAGATGTAAATAATTACCTTGTGTAAGTAATATTGCTGTTTCATTCATTTAGTCAGTCAACCCCTGCAGTGAATGTTACCGATTATGACAATGTTATGATGATGGTGCTAATAATGATTCCTCTCTAGAGGTATAGTACAGGTAACCTGAACTGCAGGAAATATCATACAGCGTCTTCACTTGAGTGGAATGGATCATGTGGAAACCACAGATTAACAATGTTGGTAACTTTCTTAAATAGGATATTCATAGCTGAAAGGTATAAAGACAATTATTGTATTAATATTTCGGTTTGATGTACTGTTACGTACATAACCTAATTTCATATTGACTAATATTCCAATTGACCAGATTTTAGTAGTGTGTCAATTCAATCAAGAAAATACAGGACCTGTTTGAGTATACGGTCTCGGCCAAATTGCCACCATTTGGGTGAAAACATAATTCAATCACAAGCGCGTCAGCCATCATTTTCATGACCACGATTTCTCCCAAAGACATGAGATTAATGTTTGTGCATAAAGAGTTAGCTAAAAACATCAAATATAACAAATAAATAGTAACAATAATACAATTTCCAAGAAAACGTCTCCTAAAGACAATGACTGAGGCGACAGACAAACTGCCCGTTAAGACTACATTTGGGTTGCTGTATGCCAGTCTGAGCCAGAGCTGCAGCTTTGTACAGAAAACACATTCCTAGGAGAGATGAAGGACGAAAAAATAACCGTTTTGAAATACACCTCACTCATGTCCCTGTAAAACTCATCATCCTCACTCATGTCCCTGTAAAACTCATCATCCTCATTCATGTCCCTGTAAAACTCATCATTCTCATTCATGTCCCTGTAAAACTCATCATCCACAGTAGGTGGAACTACTAGTAGACTCTGCCATTGGGAGGTTGAGATGTTGCAGCTTTGCTGTGAGTTGGTTTGCAGTGGGTAGTACTAAGGCCATGGGGGAGGATTGGGGGAGAAGGGGGTAGTCAATCTCTTTCCCCAGGGTAGTCTCTGGTGATGGAAGGGTGGAGGTTGGTGTAGGGTGGAGAAGGGGGTAGTCAATCTCTTTCCCCAGGGTAGTCTCTGGTGATGGAAGGGTGGAGGTTGGTGTAGGGTGGAGAAGGGGGTAGTCAATCTCTTTCCCCAGGGTAGTCTCTGGTGATGGAAGGGTGGAGGTTGGTGTAGGGTGGAGAAGGGGGTAGTCAATCTCTTTCCCCAGGGTAGTCTCTGGTGATGGAAGGGTGGAGGTTGGAGTAGGGTGGAGAAGGGGGTAGTCAATCTCTTTCCCCAGGGTAGTCTCTGGTGATGGAAGGGTGGAGGTTGGAGTAGGGTGGAGAAGGGGGTAGTCAATCTCTTTCCCCAGGGTAGTCTCTGGTGATGGAAGGGTGGAGGTTGGAGGATTTGGGGGTGGCATTTCTGGGTGATGACAAAGGCTTTGCCCCGTGGACTCAGAGGGGCATGGTATGACATGGCAGGTGGGGTGTGAGGACCCCTGGGGTACACTGATGGTGCTCTGCAGTAGGGGGGAGTGGCGTATTGCAACTGATGATGTAATAACTAATCGTAATGAAACCAAACCGGATATCAGGATACATCAATGGAACAGAATAAAAAAAAATCTTATAACAATAAATTGCATTACCAGTTGGTTATTATGTTATCAATTGAGGGATTTAGCAGTTATGTCGACATGATTACGTTATAGATAACAAAAACTGTTACACAAACGCTATAATCAGTATTTACATTATCCGGTGGCTATTACATAATCAATCGCAACATGAAGTACAAATGATACGCGATGAAAGTGAGGGAGGGACGGAGGGAGGAAGCTGGACGTGGCGTGGTGGTGGTGCCATAGGCCAGAGGTCAGACATTGTTTCCAGCGGGGCTGACATTCCTCAGGTTGTTGAGTTCCAGCTCCAGCTGGCGTATTTTAACGTCCTTGGTGTTCAGCTCCTCCTTCAGCTTTCTCAGCTCCTCCTGCTGCCTGAAGAACATCCTCAGTAACTACAGAACAGAACAGAGAGATCAGGGTCACATAGCGTCCTGAAGAACATCCTCAGTAACTACAGAACAGAACAGAGAGATCAGGGTCACATAGCGTCCTGAAGAACATCCTCAGTAACTACAGAACAGAACAGAGAGATCAGGGTCACATAGCGTCCTGAAGAACATCCTCAGTAACTACAGAACAGAACAGAGAGATCAGGGTCACATAGCGTCCTGAAGAACATCCTCAGTAACTACAGAACAGAACAGAGAGATCAGGGTCACATAGCGTCCTGAAGAACATCCTCAGTAACTACAGAACAGAACAGAGAGATCAGGGTCACATAGCGTCCTGAAGAACATCCTCAGTAACTACAGAACAGAACAGAGAGATCAGGGTCACATAGCGTCCTGAAGAACATCCTCAGTAACTACAGAAATGAACAGATGGATCAGGGTCACATAGATAACAAGCTATAGACCATAGTTTGTAATTGTGCTTGGGAAGTCATTTGAGCATTTGCACCCCATGCGAAATAGTGTTTAATACACCCAAAACAGGCATCCACCCACCCACCCACCCATCCACCAATCCACCCACCCACCTTCCTCCTTCTCTCCCTCTCTTCTCTTCTCTCCCTTTTCTTCTCATTCATCCCCCCATCCCCCCATCCACAGTTACAGTGGGGGAAAAAAGTATTTAGTCAGCCACCAATTGTGCAAGTTCTCCCACTTAAAAAGATGAGAGAGGCCTGTAATTTTCATCATAGGTACACGTCAACTATGACAGACAAAATGAGATTTTTTTTCTCCAGAAAATCACATTGTAGGATTTTTAATGAATTTATTTGCAAATTATGGTGGAAAATAAGTATTTGGTCAATAACAAAAGTTTCTCAATACTTTGTTATATACCCTTTGTTGGCAATGACACAGGTCAAACGTTTTCTGTAAGTCTTCACAAGGTTTTCACACACTGTTGCTGGTATTTTGGCCCATTCCTCCATGCAGATCTCCTCTAGAGCAGTGATGTTTTGGGGCTGTCGCTGGGCAACACAGACTTTCAACTCCCTTCAAAGATTTTCTATGGGGTTGAGATCTGGAGACTGGCTATGCCACTCCAGGACCTTGAAATGCTTCTTACGAAGCAACTCCTTCGTTGCCCGGGCGGTGTGTTTGGGATCATTGTCATGCTGAAAGACCCAGCCACGTTTCATCTTCAATGCCCTTGCTGATGGAAGGAGGTTTTCACTCAAAATCTCACGATACATGGCCCCATTCATTCTTTCCTTTACACGGATCAGTCGTCCTGGTCCCTTTGCAGAAAAACAGCCCCAAAGCATGACGTTTCCACCCCCATGCTTCACAGTAGGTATGGTGTTCTTTGGATGCAACTCAGCATTCTTTGTCCTCCAAACACGACGAGTTGAGTTTTTACCAAAAAGTTCTATTTTGGTTTCATCTGACCATATGACATTCTCCCAATCCTCTTCTGGATCATCCAAATGCACTCTAGCAAACTTCAGACGGGCCTGGACATGTACTGGCTTAAGCAGGGGGACACATCTGGCACTGCAGGATTTGAGTCCCTGGCGGCGTAGTGTGTTACTGATGGTAGGCTTTGTTACTTTGGTCCCAGCTCTCTGCAGGTCATTCACTAGGTCCCCCCGTGTGGTTCTGGGATTTTTGCTCACCATTCTTGTGATCATTTTGACCCCACGGGGTGAGATTTTGTGTGGAGCCCCAGATCGAGGGAGATTATCAGTGGTATTGTATGTCTTCCATTTCCTAATAATTGCTCCCACAGTTGATTTCTTCAAACCAAGCTGCTTACCTATTGCAGATTCAGTCTTCCCAGCCTGGTGCAGGTCTACAATTTTGTTTCTGGTGTCCTTTGACAGCTCTTTGGTCTTGGCCATAGTGGAGTTTGGCGTGTGACTGTTTGAGGTTGTGGACAGGTGTCTTTTATACTGATAACAAGTTCAAACAGGTGCCATTAATACAGGTAACGAGTGGAGGACAGAGGAGCCTCTTGAAGAAGAAGTTACAGGTCTGTGAGAGCCAGAAATCTTGCTTGTTTGTAGGTGACCAAATACTTATTTTCCACCATAATTTGCAAATAAATTCATTAAAAATCCTACAATGTGATTTTCTGGATTTTTTTTCTTCTCAATTTGTCTGTCATAGTTGACGTGTACCTATGATGAAAATTACAGGCCTCTCTCATCTTTTTAAGTGGGAGAACTTGCACAATTGGTGGCTGACTAAATACTTTTTCCCCCACTATATATCTGTGGTACACATGAAATAGTCGATGTCTAGTATGCTACACCCATGAGGAGGGTTTCAGGACATTAGAAAGCATTGTGTTCTGAGGAACGAGTGTTTTATACTGAGGTATATCAGTGTAGCATGTTGTCTTGAGGAACAGTGTCATAGTTATTTCTTTGTTCTCATTTTAATCTGAATGGTCTGGGCCTCCCCACTGTATCTGATGAACACACCTCGTTCTCTGTCCTGGGTGGCACGTTTTCCAGCAGGTCGATGCCGTTGACCACCACACTCTTCTTCTCCTTCACCGGGGCCTTGAACACCAGCTGGTTGGGCTTCTGGTAGCCCTCCTTCAGGGACATTAACACTGGGTCTGCACACACACGCACACACACACACACACACACACACACACACACACACACACACACACACACACACACACACACACACACACACACACACACACACACACACACACACACACACACACACACACACACACACACACACACAGACACAATTTACTTCATGAAAATGTGCTACATTGATGTAAACATTTCATTTCCTTTCCCACTGTGAGGACTGTATCAAGAGGTGTATTGAACATTCAAACTAAAGGCACATGCACTGTACCTCGGTTGATCCCACTCAACCACTCATTGGCTGAGAGGGCAGGCTCGGTCCCTGCCGTCATTGGATAGATGTCCTCCTGGTACGTCTCTGACTGCAACACCAGGAGAGACAGATTGAGAGCCTGTTCCAATACTTTTATACCTCTGTTTCTTCCCAAGAGCGCACATTTTTGTTCCAACCCTGCACTGATTTAACATACAATCTGATTCAACTGCCCTGGATTAGATGAATGAGGTGTGTTAGTGCAGGGCTGTAACAAATATGTGCACACGCCCTAAGGTCCTCCAGGAATGGATTGAGAAACACTGCTATATGAAGGGATAGGGAGAGGGGCATCCCCACTGACACTGACCCTCCTTGGTACTATCATGGAGATGGGCTCGATCAGCCCCTTCAGCGTCACCAGCTTGTAGAAGCGGAACACCTCACAGGCTGCTACGTCCAGCCCATGCTTGGGCATCACACCTGGGGAGGGAATGGAGGTACCTTAGACATCACCATAGTCCTGTTACTGTATAACATTACCTTAGACATCACCATAGTCCTGCTACTGTATAACATTACCTTAGACATCACCATAGTCCTGTTACTGTATAACATTACCTTAGACATCACCATAGTCCTGTTACTGTATAACATTACCTTAGACATCACCATAGTCCCGTTACTGTATAACATTACCTTAGACATCACCATAGTCCTGTTACTGTATAACATTACCTTAGACATCACCATAGTCCTGTTACTGTATAACATTACCTTAGACATCACCATAGTCCTGTTACTGTATAACATTACCTTAGACATCACCATAGTCCTGTTACTGTATAACATTACCTTAGACATCACCATAGTCCTGTTACTGTATAACATTACCTTAGACATCACCATAGTCCTGTTACTGTATGACATTACCTTAGACATCACCATAGTCCTGTTACTGTATAACATTACCTTAGACATCACCATAGTCCTGTTACTGTATAACATTACCTTAGACATCACCATAGCGATGTTACTGTATAACATTACCTTAGACATCACCATAGTCCTGTTACTGTATAACATTACCTTAGACATTTCCATAGATTTTTCACACATGGTTTTTCACAACAAAAAAACGTGCAACAACATTACTGAATGAAAGCTAAGATGTAGCTGAGAAAACAAACCCAAACCCTGGATCTCTGTCTCTAGGGGTCGGCCCCCAGTGAGTCTGTCACTTACCAAGGCCTTTCTGTGGGGCAGGGGAGCGGAACTCCATGAGATACTGCAGGTATGGCTTCTCTGTGGTGATCTCATAGTAACGGATGTTGCCATCGCCCTGTGAATGGAATGGATATATTTGTTTACTATCTGATCAAGGTGTCTTCCAATACATATACCTCTATGTTTTACCTTTACTATTACTAACAGGGGTTGTTGATGAAACACAAAATCAAATCAAATCAAATGCTATTTGTCACATGCGCCAAATACAACAGGTGTAGACCTTACCGTGAAAGGCTTACTTACAAGCCCTTTACCAACAAAGCAGTTCAAGAAATTGAGTTAAGAAAATATTTACTAAATAAACTAAAACACAATAAAATAACAATAACAATGTGCGGGGGATACGATCATTGAATCAGGGAATGTAAAATATTATTTTGGTTTACAAGTTAACGTTTTGGATACCCTATGGTCTCACATCTACCTAAACCAATCAAATGACTAATTTGTATTTTGTGGTGTCTATGGGGGTTGTGCTTACCTTTCCTGCCAGGTACAGCATGTGTGTGTCTGCATCATAGAAGGGAAACAGCAGTCCTGAGAGACCGTCTATCTCCTCTTCTACCATGGGCATAGACAGGTCCTCCTGTGGGGGAACACACACACACACACACACACACACACACACACACACACACACACGGATCAGACGTTGTTCCTGAACACACACACTTGAGGACAAACACGATCCTTGCTTGAGGATATTCACACAAGTGTGCTTGCACACATGCACGAACGCACACACACACACACACACACACACACACACACACACACACACACACACACACACACACACACACACAATTAGCATCAATCCCCTAATCTTTAGTAAACAAAAAATGGAATGAACAACATGGTCCCCAGATTTCACTCCCACACAACCTATGACACACATATAAGGCACGTACTGTGCACATACACACATTACATATGCACACACTCTAATGGCTACACACACACACACACACACACACACACACACACACACACACACACCCAACCAACTCCTTACACACCACCCAAGGGGACACATACAGTCCCGTAGCCTAGCAGGGGTCCCCGGCTGCCTCACCTGATCCCACAGTGCAATCTGTCTGGTGTTCCACCGGGACACACCTGTTGTCAGCAGCCGCTTCATGTTGCCCAGAAACACCACTCTGTTCACCCTGTGGTTCTTACAGCTGGCGTACTGGTGGGGAACAAACACACAGAGACTACTGTAATGGGGCATTATATTCACTCTAAATGTGGGGAACAAACACACAGAGACTACTGTAATGGGGCATTATATTCACTCTAAATGTGGGGAACAAACACACAGAGACTACTGTAATGAGGCATTATATTCACTCTAAATGTGGGGAACAAACACACAGAGACTCTACTGTAATGGGGCATTATATTCACTCTAAATGTGGGGAACAAACACACAGAGACTCTAATGTAATCGGGCATTATATTCACTCTAAATGTGGGGAACAATCGCACAGAGACTACTGTAATGGGGCATTATATTCACTCTAAATGTGGGGAACAACCACACAGAGACTCTACTGTAATGGGGCATTATATTCACTCTAAATGTGGGGAACAAACACACAGAGACTCTAATGTAATCGGGCATTATATTCACTCTAAATGTGGGGAACAATCACACAGAGACTACTGTAATGGGGCATTATATTCACTCTAAATGTGGGGAACAAACACACAGAGACTCTACTGTAATGGGGCATTATATTCACTCTAAATGTGGGGAACAAACACACAGAAACTACTGTAATGGGGCATTATATTCACTCTAAATGTGGGGAACAAACACACAGAGACTCTACTGTAATGGGGCATTATATTCACTCTAAATGTGGGGAACAAACACACAGAGACTACTGTAATGAGGCATTATATTCACTCTAAATGTGGGGAACAAACACACAGAGACTCTACTGTAATGGGGCATTATATTCACTCTAAATGTGGGGAACAAACACACAGAGACTCTAATGTAATCGGGCATTATATTCACTCTAAATGTGGGGAACAATCACACAGAGACTACTGTAATGGGGCATTATATTCACTCTAAATGTGGGGAACAAACACACAGAGACTACTGTAATGAGGCATTCTATTCACTCTATATGTGGGGAACAAACACACAGAGACTGCTGTAATGGGGCATTATATTCACTCTAAATGTGGGGAACAAACACACAGAGACTCTACTGTAATCGGGCATTATATTCACTCTAAATGTGGGGAACAATCACACAGAGACTACTGTAATGGGGCATTATATTCACTCTAAATGTGGGGAACAAACACACAGAGACTACTGTAATGAGGCATTCTATTCACTCTATATGTGGGGAACAAACACACAGAGACTGCTGTAATGGGGCATTATATTCACTCTAAATGTGGGGAACAAACACACAGAGACTGCTGTAATGGGGCATTATATTCACTCTAAATGTGGGGAACAAACACACAGAGACTGCTGTAATGGGGCATTATATTCACTCTAAATGTGGGGAACAAACACACAGAGACTGCTGTAATGGGGCATTATATTCACTCTAAATGTGGGGAACAAACACACAGAGACTACTGTAATGGGGCATTATATTCACTCTAAATGTGGGGAACAAACACACAGAGACTCTACTGTAATCGGGCATTATATTCACTCTAAATGTGGGGAACAATCACACAGAGACTACTGTAATGGGGCATTATATTCACTCTAAATGTGGGGAACAAACACACAGAGACTACTGTAATGAGGCATTCTATTCACTCTATATGTGGGGAACAAACACACAGAGACTGCTGTAATCGGGCATTATATTCACTCTAAATGTGGGGAACAAACACACAGAGACTACTGTAATGAGGCATTCTATTCACTCTAAATGTGGGGAACAAACACACAGAGACTGCTGTAATGGGGCATTATATTCACTCTAAATGTGGGGAACAAACACACAGAGACTCTACTGTAATCGGGCATTATATTCACTCTAAATGTGGGGAACAATCACACAGAGACTACTGTAATGGGGCATTATATTCACTCTAAATGTGGGGAACAAACACACAGAGACTACTGTAATGAGGCATTATATTCACTCTATATGTGGGGAACAAACACACAGAGACTGCTGTAATGGGGCATTATATTCACTCTAAATGTGGGGAACAAACACACAGAGACTGCTGTAATGGGGCATTATATTCACTCTAAATGTGGGGAACAAACACACAGAGACTACTGTAATGGGGCATTATATTCACTCTAAATGTGGGGAACAAACACAAACAGGAGGTACATCGTGAAACCTTGTCTCTGTAAAGGAGGTACATAGTGAAACCATGTTTCTGTAAAGGAGGTACATAGTGAAACCATGTTTCTGTAAAGGAGGTACATAGTGAAACCATGTTTCTTTAAAGGAGGTAAATAGTGAATCTTTCTCTGCTTGCTGCAAGACTGACCTGTAAGACTCTCCCGGAGCGCGGCTCGATGACACGCAGCTTCTTGTCCTTACAGCTGGTGGCCAGCAGGCTGCCGTCTGTGTTGAAGGACATACACACGATGACATCAGAGTGACAGTCGATCATCTTCACCGGCTCACCTATCTCCAGGTTCCAGATCAGGATCTGGATGGGATGGGCAGGGAATCATATGAACTGTCAGATCTAATAATATCTTAGATCAGATCTTATCTTAGAAGAAAATGGAGTGAAATGGGGAAAGACTACCTGAACTTGCCCAATAACAAACACATTTTATTTTCGTTTACTATTGCAAATAATTTTGTCACATTGTGCTACGGTGTGCACTAATGAATATGACCCTGTTGTGTATGAAGTGATCTGGGATGATACCTTACAGTCTAGCTAGTGATCTGTGATGATACCTTACAGTCTAGCTAGTGATCTGGGATGATACCTTATAGTCCTAGCAGTGATCTGGGATGATACCTTATAGCCTAGCTATTGATCTGGGATGATACCTTATAGCCTAGCTATTGATCTGGGATGATACCTTACAGTCTAGCTAGTGATCTGGGATGATACCTTACAGTCTAGCTAGTGATCTGTGACGATACCTTATAGTCCTAGCAGTGATCTGGGATGATACCTTGTAGTCACAGCCAGTGATCTGTAATGATACCTTATAGTCTAGCTAGTGATCTGTGACGATACCTTATAGTCCTAGCAGTGATCTGGGATGATACCTTATAGTCCTAGCAGTCATCTGGGATGATACCTTATAGTCCTAGCTAGTGATCTGGGATGATACCTTATAGTCCTAGCTAGTGATCTGGGATGATACCTTGTAGTCACAGCCAGTGATCTGTAATGATACCTTATAGTCCTAGCAGTGATCTGGGATGATACCTTATAGTCTAGCTAGTGATCTGGGATGATACCTTATAGTCCTAGCCAGTGATCTGTAATGATACCTTATAGTCCTAGCAGTGATCTGGGATGATACCTTACAGTCTAGCTAGTGATCTGGGATGATACCTTACAGTCTAGCTAGTGATCTGGGATGATACCTTATAGTCTAGCTAGTGATATGTGATGATACCTTACAGTCTAGCTAGTGATCTGGGATGATACCTTATTGTCTAGCTAGTGATCTGGGATGATACCTTATAGTCTAGCTAGTGATATGTGATGATACCTTACAGTCTAGCTAGTGATCTGGGATGATACCTTATAGTCTAGCTAGTGATCTGGGATGATACCTTACAGTCTAGCTAGTGATCTGGGATGATACCTTACAGTCTAGCTAGTGATCTGGGATGATACCTTATAGTCTAGCTAGTGATATGTGATGATACCTTACAGTCTAGCTAGTGATCTGGGATGATACCTTATTGTCTAGCTAGTGATATGTGATGAGACCTTATAGTCTAGCTAGTGATCTGGGATGATACCTTATAGTCCTAGTAGTGATCTGGGGTGATACCTTACAGTCTAGCTAGTGATCTGGGATGATACCTTATAGTCTAGCTAGTGATATGTGATGATACCTTATGGTCTAGCTAGTGATCTGGGATGATACCTTATAGTCCTAGCAGTGATCTGTAATGATACCTTATAGTCCTAGCAGTGATCTGGGATGATACCTTATAGTCCTAGCAGGGATCTGGGATGATACCTTATAGTCCTAGTAGTGATCTGGGATGATACCTTATAGTCCTAGCAGCGATCTGGGATGATACCTTATAGTCCTAGCAGTGATCTGTGATGATACCTTATAGTCCTAGTAGTGATCTGGGATGATAACTTATAGTCCTAGTAGTGATCTGGGATGATACCTTATAGTCCTAGCAGTCATCTGGGATGATACCATATAGTCCTAGCTAGTGATCTGGGATGATACCTTATAGTCCTAGCTAGTGATCTGTAATGATACCTTATAGTCCTAGCAGTGACCTGTAATGATACCTTATAGTCCTAGCAGTGATCTGGGATGACACCTTATAGTCTAGCTAGTGATCTGTGATGATACCTTATAGTCTAGCTAGTGATCTGGGATGATACCTTATAGTCCTAGCAGTGATCTGTAATGATACCTTATAGTCCTAGTAGTGATCTGGGATGATACCTTATAGTCCTAGCAGTGATCTGGGATGATACCTTATAGTCCTAGCTAGTGATCTGGGATGATACCTTATAGTCCTAGCTAGTGATCTGGGATGATACCTTGTAGTCACAGCCAGTGATCTGTAATGATACCTTATAGTCCTAGCAGTGATCTGGGATGATACCTTATAGTCTAGCTAGTGATCTGGGATGATACATTATAGTCCTAGCCAGTGATCTGTAATGATACCTTATAGTCCTAGCAGTGATCTGGGATGATACCTTACAGTCTAGCTAGTGATCTGGGATGATACCTTACAGTCTAGCTAGTGATCTGGGATGATACCTTATAGTCTAGCTAGTGATATGTGATGATACCTTACAGTCTAGCTAGTGATCTGGGACGATACCTTATTGTCTAGCTAGTGATATGTGATGAGACCTTACAGTCTAGCTAGTGATCTGGGACGATACCTTATTGTCTAGCTAGTGATATGTGATGAGACCTTATAGTCTAGCTAGTGATCTGGGATGATACCTTATAGTCCTAGTAGTGATCTGAGATGATACCTTACAGTCTAGCTAGTGATCTGGGATGATACCTTATAGTCTAGCTAGTGATATGTGATGATACCTTATAGTCTAGCTAGTGATCTGGGATGATACCTTATAGTCCTAGCAGTGATCTGTAATGATACCTTACAGTCTAGCTAGTGATCTGGGATGATACCTTATAGTCTAGCTAGTGATATGTGATGATACCTTATAGTCCTAGCAGTGATCTGTAATGATACCTTATAGTCCTAGCTAGGGATCTGGGATGATACCTTATAGTCCTAGCAGTGATCTGTAGTGATACCTTATAGTCCTAGCAGTGATCTGGGATGATACCTTATAGTCCTAGTAGTAATCTGGGATGATACCTTATAGTCTAGCTAGTGATCTGGGATGATATCTTATAGTCCTAGCAGTGATCTGGGATGATACCTTATAGTCCTAGTAGTGATCTGGGATGATACCTTATAGTCCTAGCAGTGATCTGTAATGATACCTTATAGTCCTAGCTAGGGATCTGGGATGATACCTTATAGTCCTAGCAGTGATCTGTAGTGATACCTTATAGTCCTAGCAGTGATCTGGGATGATACCTTATAGTCCTAGTAGTAATCTGGGATGATACCTTATAGTCTAGCTAGTGATCTGGGATGATACCTTATAGTCCTAGTAGTGATCTGAGATGATACCTTACAGTCTAGCTAGCGATCTGGGATGATACCTTATAGTCTAGCTAGTGATATGTGATGATACCTTATAGTCTAGCTAGTGATCTGGGATGATACCTTATAGTCCTAGCAGTGATCTGTAATGATACCTTACAGTCTAGCTAGTGATCTGGGATGATACCTTATAGTCTAGCTAGTGATATGTGATGATACCTTACAGTCTAGCTAGTGATCTGGGATGATACCTTATAGTCCTAGCAGTGATCTGTAATGATACCTTATAGTCCTAGCTAGTGATCTGGGATGATATCTTATAGTCCTAGCAGTGATCTGGGATGATACCTTATAGTCCTAGTAGTGATCTGGGATGATACCTTATAGTCCTAGCAGTGATCTGTAATGATACCTTATAGTCCTAGCTAGTGATCTGGGATGATACCTTATAGTCCTAGCTAGTGATCTGGGATGATACCTTGTAGTCACAGCCAGTGATCTGTAATGATACCTTATAGTCCTAGCAGTGATCTGGGATGATACCTTATAGTCTAGCTAGTGATCTGGGATGATACCTTATAGTCCTAGCCAGTGATCTGTAATGATACCTTATAGTCCTAGCAGTGATCTGGGATGATACCTTACAGTCTAGCTAGTGATCTGGGATGATACCTTACAGTCTAGCTAGTGATCTGGGATGATACCTTATAGTCTAGCTAGTGATATGTGATGATACCTTACAGTCTAGCTAGTGATCTGGGATGATACCTTATTGTCTAGCTAGTGATCTGGGATGATACCTTATAGTCTAGCTAGTGATATGTGATGATACCTTACAGTCTAGCTAGTGATCTGGGATGATACCTTATAGTCTAGCTAGTGATCTGGGATGATACCTTACAGTCTAGCTAGTGATCTGGGATGATACCTTACAGTCTAGCTAGTGATCTGGGATGATACCTTATAGTCTAGCTAGTGATATGTGATGATACCTTACAGTCTAGCTAGTGATCTGGGATGATACCTTATTGTCTAGCTAGTGATATGTGATGAGACCTTATAGTCTAGCTAGTGATCTGGGATGATACCTTATAGTCCTAGTAGTGATCTGGGGTGATACCTTACAGTCTAGCTAGTGATCTGGGATGATACCTTATAGTCTAGCTAGTGATATGTGATGATACCTTATAGTCTAGCTAGTGATCTGGGATGATACCTTATAGTCCTAGCAGTGATCTGTAATGATACCTTATAGTCCTAGCAGTGATCTGGGATGATACCTTATAGTCCTAGCAGGGATCTGGGATGATACCTTATAGTCCTAGTAGTGATCTGGGATGATACCTTATAGTCCTAGCAGCGATCTGGGATGATACCTTATAGTCCTAGCAGTGATCTGTGATGATACCTTATAGTCCTAGTAGTGATCTGGGATGATAACTTATAGTCCTAGTAGTGATCTGGGATGATACCTTATAGTCCTAGCAGTCATCTGGGATGATACCATATAGTCCTAGCTAGTGATCTGGGATGATACCTTATAGTCCTAGCTAGTGATCTGTAATGATACCTTATAGTCCTAGCAGTGACCTGTAATGATACCTTATAGTCCTAGCAGTGATCTGGGATGACACCTTATAGTCTAGCTAGTGATCTGTGATGATACCTTATAGTCTAGCTAGTGATCTGGGATGATACCTTATAGTCCTAGCAGTGATCTGTAATGATACCTTATAGTCCTAGTAGTGATCTGGGATGATACCTTATAGTCCTAGCAGTGATCTGGGATGATACCTTATAGTCCTAGCTAGTGATCTGGGATGATACCTTATAGTCCTAGCTAGTGATCTGGGATGATACCTTGTAGTCACAGCCAGTGATCTGTAATGATACCTTATAGTCCTAGCAGTGATCTGGGATGATACCTTATAGTCTAGCTAGTGATCTGGGATGATACATTATAGTCCTAGCCAGTGATCTGTAATGATACCTTATAGTCCTAGCAGTGATCTGGGATGATACCTTACAGTCTAGCTAGTGATCTGGGATGATACCTTACAGTCTAGCTAGTGATCTGGGATGATACCTTATAGTCTAGCTAGTGATATGTGATGATACCTTACAGTCTAGCTAGTGATCTGGGACGATACCTTATTGTCTAGCTAGTGATATGTGATGAGACCTTACAGTCTAGCTAGTGATCTGGGACGATACCTTATTGTCTAGCTAGTGATATGTGATGAGACCTTATAGTCTAGCTAGTGATCTGGGATGATACCTTATAGTCCTAGTAGTGATCTGAGATGATACCTTACAGTCTAGCTAGTGATCTGGGATGATACCTTATAGTCTAGCTAGTGATATGTGATGATACCTTATAGTCTAGCTAGTGATCTGGGATGATACCTTATAGTCCTAGCAGTGATCTGTAATGATACCTTACAGTCTAGCTAGTGATCTGGGATGATACCTTATAGTCTAGCTAGTGATATGTGATGATACCTTATAGTCCTAGCAGTGATCTGTAATGATACCTTATAGTCCTAGCTAGGGATCTGGGATGATACCTTATAGTCCTAGCAGTGATCTGTAGTGATACCTTATAGTCCTAGCAGTGATCTGGGATGATACCTTATAGTCCTAGTAGTAATCTGGGATGATACCTTATAGTCTAGCTAGTGATCTGGGATGATATCTTATAGTCCTAGCAGTGATCTGGGATGATACCTTATAGTCCTAGTAGTGATCTGGGATGATACCTTATAGTCCTAGCAGTGATCTGTAATGATACCTTATAGTCCTAGCTAGGGATCTGGGATGATACCTTATAGTCCTAGCAGTGATCTGTAGTGATACCTTATAGTCCTAGCAGTGATCTGGGATGATACCTTATAGTCCTAGTAGTAATCTGGGATGATACCTTATAGTCTAGCTAGTGATCTGGGATGATACCTTATAGTCCTAGTAGTGATCTGAGATGATACCTTACAGTCTAGCTAGCGATCTGGGATGATACCTTATAGTCTAGCTAGTGATATGTGATGATACCTTATAGTCTAGCTAGTGATCTGGGATGATACCTTATAGTCCTAGCAGTGATCTGTAATGATACCTTACAGTCTAGCTAGTGATCTGGGATGATACCTTATAGTCTAGCTAGTGATCTGTGATGATACCTTACAGTCTAGCTAGTGATCTGGGATGATACCTTATAGTCCTAGCAGTGATCTGTAATGATACCTTATAGTCCTAGCTAGTGATCTGGGATGATATCTTATAGTCCTAGCAGTGATCTGGGATGATACCTTATAGTCCTAGTAGTGATCTGGGATGATACCTTATAGTCCTAGCAGTGATCTGTAATGATACCTTATAGTCCTAGCTAGGGATCTGGGATGATACCTTATAGTCCTAGCAGTGATCTGTAGTGATACCTTATAGTCCTAGCAGTGATCTGGGATGATACCTTATAGTCCTAGTAGTAATCTGGGATGATACCTTATAGTCTAGCTAGTGATCTGGGATGATACCTTATAGTCTAGCTAGTGATCTGGAATGATACCTTATAGTCCTAGCAGTGATCTGTGATGATACCTTATAGTCCTAGCTAGTGATATGGGATGATACCTTATAGTCCTAGTAGTGATATGTAATGATACCTTGTAGTCGCAGCCAGTGATCTGTGATGATACCTTATAGTCGCAGCCAGTAATCTGTAATGATACCTTATAGTCCTAGTAGTGATCTGTGATGATACCTTATAGTCTAACTGATGATCTGTGATGATACCTTATAGTCCTAGTAGTGATCTGTGATGATACCTTGTAGTCACAGCCAATGATCTGTGATGATACCTTATAGTCGCAGCCAGTGATCTGTGATGATACCTTATAGTCGCAGCCAGTGATCTGTGATGATACCTTATAGTCGCAGCCAGTGATCTGTGATGATACCTTATAGTCGCAGCCAGTGATCTGTGATGATACCTTATAGTCGTAGCCAGTGATCTGTGATGATACCTTACATTCATAGCCAGTGATCTGTGATGATACCTTACAGTCGTAGCCAGTGATCTGTGATGATACCTTACAGTTGTAGCCAGTGATCTGTGATGATACCTTACAGTTGTAGCCAGTGATCTGTGATGATACCTTATAGTCGTAGCCAGTGATCTGTGATGATACCTTACATTCATAGCCAGTGATCTGTGATGATACCTTACATTTATAGCCAGTGATCTGTGATGATACCTTACAGTTGTAGCCAGTGATCTGTGATGACACCTTACATTCATAGCCAGTGATCTGTGATGATACCTTACAGTTGTAGCCAGTGATCTGTGATGACACCTTACATTCATAGCCAGTGATTTGTGATGATACCTTACAGTCGTAGCCAGTGATCTGTGATGATACCTTATAGTCGTAGCCAGCGCTGAAGAGGATGCCACTGCTGGTGGGGTGCCACTCGATGAGGCCCACACGCCTGCTGTGTCCATACAGCTCCATCATGGCCTCTGTCATATTCCGCCTCAGCCCTCCCTCGGGGATCTCCCATACTCGTACCTGGCATACGCAGGCACGCACACACACACACACACACACACACACACACACACACACACACGCACAAACACAATTAGCATCAATCCCCTGATCTTTAGAAAACAAATTCACAAAATATATTTGAATAAAGTAACTGTTTCATTCTCTGCTAGAGTACCTTTGACACTTCAACGTCAACCCAGCGTTTAGACCTTTGATACTTTAGCCAGTCATACACTCCTGTAATCCTGATCCTATTTGTGATCAGATTGCCAGTTTGTATGTTTGTATTGAAAATGTCAGCATAGAGAGCTGCTGTACCCTTGATGGAAAATAGACCATACAATCAATGTTGTGGTATTAGGATTGAAGTGGATTACAGCAGTGATGGAGCTCTGTGATGTACTGAGGAGAGTATCCCATAATAAGTGAAAGGACTACGGGATGCAGAACTAACATAGCAGCACAGTCAATGAGGCAGCAGAAACAGCAGTTTACTGTGTGTGTGTGTGTGTGTGTGTGTGTGTGTGTCTGTGTGTGTCTGTGTGTGTGCGTGTGTATGTGTGTATGTGTGTGTGTCTGTGTGTGTGTGTGTGCACATACAGAGGAATCTTCAGAGCAGGAAGCTATGATGTTTTCAAAGAAGGGATTCCATTTGATGTCCAGGACATTGCCTTGGTGGCCACACACTTTGGGGTGGTGGGGGTCGATGCGGCCGGCCTGAAATGAAAGAACAAACAGACAAACATACTGAGCATATATTGATCATATATTGAGGAAAGAAGAGGCTTCAATGGCACCATTATTGATACATACATGACTACGTATTTTCCAAATGATGACATCACGCATATAGGCCAAGGTTAGAGCACATCACTGAGTAACACTAGCCATGTAAACAGTTAACACAACCCTAAATATGTCAAGGTTAGAGGACATCACTGAGTAACACTGGCCTTGTAAACAGTTAACACAACCCTAAATATGTCAAGGTTAGAGCACATCACTGAGTAACACTAGCCTTGTAAACAGTTAACACAACCCTACGTATGTCAAGGTTAGAGCACATCACTGAGTAACACTGGCCTTGTAAACAGTTAACACAACCCTAAATATGTCAAGGTTAGAGCACATCACTGAGTAACACTAGCCATGTAAACAGTTAACACAACCCTAAATATGTCAAGGTTAGAGGACATCACTGAGTAACACTGGCCTTGTAAACAGTTAACACAACCCTAAATATGTCAAGGTTAGAGCACATCACTGAGTAACACTAGCCATGTAAACAGTTAACACAACCCTAAATATGTCAATGTTAGAGGACATTACTGAGTAACACTAGCCTTGTAAACAGTTAACACAACCCTAAATATGTCAAGGTTAGAGGACATCACTGAGTAACACTGGCCTTGTAAACAGTTAACACAACCCTAAATATGTCAATGTTAGAGGACATTACTGAGTAACACTAGCCTTGTAAACAGTTAACACAACCCTAAATATGTCAAGGTTAGAGGACATCACTGAGTAACACTGGCCTTGTAAACAGTTAACACAACCCTAAATATGTCAAGGTTAGAGCACATCACTGAGTAACACTAGCCTTGTAAACAGTTAACACAACCCTAAATATGTCAATGTTAGAGGACATTACTGAGTAACACTAGCCTTGTAAACAGTTAACACAACCCTAAATATGTCAAGGTTAGAGCACATCACTGAGTAACACTAGCCATGTAAACAGTTAACACAACCCTAAATATGTCAAGGTTAGAGCACATCACTGAGTAACACTGGCCTTGTAAACAGTTAACACAACCCTAAATATGTCAAGGTTAGAGGACATTACTGAGTAACACTGGCCATGTAAACAGTTAACACAACCCTAAATATGTCAAGGTTAGAGCACATCACTGAGTAACACTGGCCTTGTAAACAGTTAACACAACCCTAAATATGTCAAGGTTAGAGGACATCACTGAGTAACACTGGCCATGTAAACAGTTAACACAACCCTAAATATGTCAAGGTTAGAGGACATCACTGAATAACACTGGCCTTGTAAACAGTTAACACAACCCTACAAAATTGATTGGAAAATTTGATGACTATAAATAATGTATTTTTTAAACTTTCACCCTTACAGAGAAATGTTGACTTAGTGTAACTAAACCCTTTGGGTATTAATTACAAATGGTGAAAGTGTACTGATACTGTAACGGTGTTATCCCTGCTGATCCTTCAATTACCAAACAAACTCAACACTTGGCTGTTAATGTTCACAATCAACATAAACACAAAGCAGCCAAGAAATACACGTTGAAGAAATAACATCACTTCCTTTGTGTAAGAACCAGGGACAACCAAAGGATTGTTATTGCAATGTACCTACATGTCCACAGTGTGGCGCTGTATTAGAAGACTTGGCTGGATCATGGCTGAGACCTCTCAATGTTGGTCATGATGTCATGAATGTTTGATGTCACTTCAATCCACTGACCTCCTTCTCATTTCCTCAGAGACATATGTCTGAGAGCTTCAGGCCATGCCTGAGTGGAACTGGCTGTGTGTAGTGTGTGTGTGTGTGTGTGCATACGTGCATTTTTATATTTATATATACAGTGCATTCGGAAAGTATTCAGACCCCTTGACTTTTTACACATTTTGTTACATTAAAGCCTTATTCTAAAATGGATTCAATCGTTTTTTCCCCCTCATCAATCTACACACAATACCCCAGGTTTTTAGAAATTTTTGCAAATGTATTAAAAATAAAAAAACTGAAATATCACATTTACGTAAGTATTCAGGCCCTTTACTCAGTACTTTGTTGAAGCACCTTTGGCAGAGATTACAGCCTCGAGTCTTCTTGGGTATGACGCTACAAGCTTGGCACACCTGTATTTGTGGAGTTTCTCCCATTCTTCTCTGCAGATCCTCTCAAGCTCTGTTAGGTTGGATGGGGAGCATCGCAGCCCAGCTATTGTCAGGTCTCTCCAGAGATGTTCGATCGGGTTCAAGTCCGGGCTCTGGCTGGGCCACTCAAGGACATTCAGAGACTTGTCCCGAAGTCAATCCTGCGTTGTCTTGGCTGTGTGCTTAGGGTCGTTGTCCTGTTGGAAGGTGAACCTTCGCCCCAGTCTGAGGTCCTGAGCGCTCTGTAGAAGGTTTTCATCAAGGATCTCTCCGTACTTTGCTCCTTTCATCTTTCCCTCGATCCTGACTGTCACCCAGTCCCTGCCGCTGAAAAACATCCCCAGAGCATGATGCTGCCACCACCATGCTTCACCGTAGGGATGGTGCCAGGTTTTCTCCAGACGTGACACTTGGCATTCAGGTCAAAGAGTTCAATCTTGGTTTCATCAGACCAGAGAATCTTGTTTCTCATGGTCTGAGAGTCTTTAGGTGACTTTTGGCAAACTCCAAGTGGGCTGTCATGTGCCTTTTACTAAGGAGTGGCTTCCGTCTGGCCACTCCACCATAAAGACCTGATCGCTGCCAAAGGTGCTTCAGCAAAGTACTGAGTAAAGGGTCTGAATACTTATGTAAATGTCATATTTCAGTTTTTTATTTGTAATACATTTGCAAACATTTCTAGAAACCAGCTTTTGCTTTGTCATTATGGGACATTGTGTGTAGATTAATGAGGGGGAAAAAACAATTTAAATACATTTTAAAATAAGGCTGTAACGTAACATAATATGCATAAGTCAAGGGGTCTGAATACTTTCCGAATGCACTGTATATACTGTATTTGTGTGTGTGTGTTTGTGTTTTTTTTTAAGTGGTCTCGGTGGTGAACCCTGCAGTGAACTCTGCCTAGCAGATCAGAGTGATTCATCATAACAACAAACCATGCAGCTTTTCAGACAAAACTAAGGGCAGCGTCCTTAACTTGGAGTATCCTTTTCCTGGCAGAACAGATTTACAGCTAAAGTCCCTACCCAGGCTTTTCAGAAAAAGAGTCCAATCTCGACTGCTTCCCACAGTAAAACTTTACCAACTATTCTCAATTAGTGTGTAATTTTTTTATGTAGACTTTCTTCCAGAGGTTTCTTCGATTAACTAAATTAATCATCTACTGTTTGATTTCCCATAGGTCCTCAATGCTCAACAGACATGACAGACTTTCAGATGTCACAGTTTTAATCAGAAATATTCATTACTCATTAACTTAGGGAAAGTGGAGAACACATCTGATAAAATATTAAAACAAAGCACGATATCATCTTGTAGAAGCGTATTGGGCCTTAGTGTAAGTCTTACAGGATTTTGCCATTATTAAATTGGTTATGTAAATCAAAGTCTTTGAGAATAAATAGAGGTCAACAGGAGGGCAAGAGTCAGAAGCCAGGGTGAATCTGGATCACAACTCTGAGATGGTGTGAATGAGACCTTGGGTTGAAACAGGCCCTCTTGGCATTCAGTACACTGGTTGGCTCCCTTTAAATGTTAAAGACAAAAAACTTCCAATCACAGACATTCTCATGATGTCATCTGGCAACAGCCACACAACACATTATCACCAGAGCCTCTCTAACACAGGGCTGGAGTACCCTGCTGTGTTCACCAGAGCCTCTCTAACACAGGGCTGGAGTACCCTGCTGTGTTCACCAGAGCCTCTCTAACACAGGGCTGGAGTACCCTGCTGTGTTCACCAGAGACTCTCTAACACAGGGCTGGAGTACCCTGCTGTGTTCACCAGAGCCTCTCTAACACAGGGCTGGAGTACCCTGCTGTGTTCACCAGAGCCTCTCTAACACAGGGCTGGAGTACCCTGCTGTGTTCACCAGAGCCTCTCTAACACAGGGCTGGAGTACCCTGCTGTGTTCACCAGAGCCTCTCTAACACAGGGCTGGAGTACCCTGCTGTGTTCACCAGAGACTCTCTAACACAGGGCTGGAGTACCCTGCTGTGTTCACCAGAGACTCTCTAACACAGGGCTGGAGTACCCTGCTGTGTTCACCAGAGACTCTCTAACACAGGGCTGGAGTACCCTGCTGTGTTCACCAGAGCCTCTCTAACACAGGGCTGGAGTACCCGGCTGCGTTCACCAGAGACTCTCTAACACAGGGCTGGAGTACCCTGCTGTGTTCACCAGAGCCTCTCTAACACAGGGCTGGAGTACCCTGCTGTGTTCACCAGAGGCTCTCTAACACAGGGCTGGAGTACCCTGCTGTGTTCGACCAGAGCCTCTCTAACACAGGGCTGGAGTACCCTGCTGTGTTCACCAGAGACTCTCTAACACAGGGCTGGAGTACCCTGCTGTGTTCACCAGAGCCTCTCTAACACAGGGCTGGAGTACCCTGCTGTGTTCACCAGAGCCTCTCTAACACAGGGCTGGAGTACCCTGCTGTGTTCACCGAGAGCCTCTCTAACACAGGGCTGGAGTACCCTGCTGTGTTCACCAGAGCCTCTCTAACACAGGGCTGGAGTACCCTGCTGTGTTCACCAGAGCCTCTCTAACACAGGGCTGGAGTACCCTGCTGTGTTCACCAGAGACTCTCTAACACAGGGCTGGAGTACCCTGCTGTGTTCACCAGAGACTCTCTAACACAGGGCTGGAGTACCCTGCTGTGTTCACCAGAGACTCTCTAACACAGGGCTGGAGTACCCTGCTGTGTTCACCAGAGCCTCTCTAACACAGGGCTGGAGTACCCGGCTGCGTTCACACTTAGACACACAGCAACTCAACACACTGATAGGGAGAAGACACAAATGCACGACACACACACACACACACACACACACACACACACTGCTTGGTGTGCAAAACAAACACCCCAACACTTGATAAGTACATTCTATTTATACATGTTTACATCATAAGGAAGCCAAGAGTTGTTGAACTCTGTTACTATGAAAAGGGATGTTCGCTCAAGGCGAGAGAGAGAGAGAGAGAGAGAGAGAGAGAGAGAGAGAGAGAGAGAGAGAGAGAGAGAGAGAGAGAGAGAGAGAGAGAGAGAGAGAGAGAGAGAGAGAGAGGACTCGTAGTGACACAGATGTGCTGGCCAAGGATCAATACCTCAGTTTCACCTGAAGGTTACATCATATCTGTGGGACCAATACCTCAGTTTCACCTGAAGGTTACATAACTCGCATACCGCCCCAACAGATCCACAGATGACGCAATCTCAATTGCACTCCACACTGCCCTTTCCCACCTGGAAAAAAGGAACACCTACGCTGTTCATTGACTACAGCTCAGTGTTCAACACCATAGTGCCCACAAAGATCATCACTAAGCTAAGCACCCTGGGACTAAACACCTCCCTCTGCAACTGGATCCTGACGGGCTGCCCTCAGGTGGTAAGGATAGGCAACAACACATCTGCCACGCTGATCCTCAACACTGGGGCCCCTCAGGGGTGCGTGCCTAGTCCCATCCTGTACTCCCTGTTCACCCACGACTGCGTGGCCAAGCACGACTCCAACACCATCATTACGTTTGCTGATGACACAACGGTGGTAGGCCTGATCACCGACAACGATGAGACCGCCTACAGGGAGGAGGTCAAAGACCTGGCAGTGTGGTACCAGGACAACAACCTCTCCCTAAACGTGAGCAAGACAAAGGAGCTAATCGTGAACTACAGGAAAAGGAGGGCCGAACACGCCCCATTCACATCGACGGGGCTGTAGTGGAGCGGGTTGAGAGCTTCAAGTTCCTTCGTGTCCACATCACCAACAAACTATCATGGTCCAAACACACCAAGACCGTCGTGAAGAGGGCACGACAATGCCTATTTCCCCTCAGGAGACTGAAAGGATTTGGCATGGGTCCTCAGATCCTCAAAAAGTTCTACAGCTGCACCATCGAGAGCATCCTGACCGGTTGCTTCACCGCCTGGTATGGGAACTGCTCGGCATCCGACTGTAAGACGCTACAGAGGGTAGTGCGTACGGCCCAGTACATCACTGGGGCCAAGCTTCCTGCCATCCAGGACCTATATACTAGGCGGTGTCAGAGGAAGGCCCAAAAAATTGTCAAAGACTCCAGTCACCCATGTCATAGACTGTTCTCTCTGCTACCGCATGGCAAGCGGTACCAGAGCACCAAGTCTAGGTCCAAAAGGCTCCTTAACAGCTTCTACCCCCAAGCCATAAGACTGCTGAACAATTAATCAAATGACCACTCTGACTATTCCATTTCCAAGAAGATAAATGGAGGGACCTCAACGTGATCAGTAGTTTACTGTAATCCTTCTTCCGGGAAACTTCCAGAACCACTTTTTACAAATGAAAATATGCCGATTTTATTGTAGCCATTGATAAGATGTATTTCCTTGATGTTTTTACACTGCTGCTACTCGCTGTTTATTATCTATGCATAGTCACTTAACCCTTACCTACATGTACAAATTACCTCAATTACCTTGACTAACCTGAACTCCCGCACATTGACTCGGTACCGGTACCCCCTGTATATAGCCTCGTTATTGTTATTTTATTGTGTTACTTTTTTAACTTTAGTTGATTTTTTAGTTGATTTAATAAACATAGTAACCATTTTTTCTTAAATCTGCATTGTTGGTTAAGGGCTTGTAAGTAAGCATTTCACGGTAAGGTCAACACCTGTTGTATTTGGCCCATGTGACAAATACAATTTGATTTGAATTAATATCTGTAGGACCAATACCACATTTTCACCTGAAGGTTACATAATATTTGTAAGGTCAATATCTCAGTTTCACCTGAAGGTTACACAACTCAACCAAATGTAAATCAAAACTAGACGTTGAAATTATGTCTGTGCACAGTGGGATATCTCTCTCCACAATGACTGCATCTACCCAGCATGGCAGTGGGGGTGGATTTTCCGATGGTTAAACTGTGACTGGTGACATCATTTTGCATCCCATACTTCTTCTATTCATGTTTTTTTTCCCTTCTTCACTGTACGAGAGTCAAAGCCACTGTATGCTATTCCCATTCCACTACTCCAGCCCTACTGTCATATAATCTATAGTATTTCATAAAGCACGGCAGAGTTCGGGTGATGCACACAGTATTATTCCTGTGTGTCTGTGTGTAATGCTGTGAACATATTCATTGACTCAAATCAACACCAGATTTGTAAGCCAATGAATAACAGCCAACGAAAGTTATTACAACCATAACAGGTGTTGTGAAGGGATTGTGTATCAAACAGGTGGTTATTTTCTTTTTTCTTTATAGCCAGATTAACCGTTAGCCTGTAGTCCATTAGCTGTAGTCCTTTAGCTGTAGTCCATTAGCTGTAGTCCTTTAGCTGTAGTCCATTAGCTGTAGTCCTTTAGCTGTAGTCCTTTAGCTGTAGTCCTTTAGCTGTAGTCCATTAGCTGTAGCTATTTAGCTGTAGTCCTTTAGCTGTAGTCCTTTAGCTGTAGTCCTTTAGCTGTAGTCCTTTAGCTGTAGTTCTTTAGCTGTAGTCCTTTAGCTGTAGTCCTTTATCTGTAGCTATTTAGCTGTAGTCCTTTAGCTGTAGTCCATTAGCTGTAGTCCTTTAGCTGTAGTCCATTAGCTGTAGTCCTTTAGCTGTAGTCCTTTAGCTGTAGTCCTTTAGCTGTAGTCCTTTATCTGTAGCTATTTAGCTGTAGTCCTTTAGTTGTAGTTCTTTAGCTGTAGTCCTTTATCTGTAACTCTTTAGCTGTAGTCCTTTAGTTGTAGTCCTTTAGCTGTAGTCCATTAGCTGTAGTCCTTTAGCTGTAGTCCATTAGCTGTAGTCCTTTAGCTGTAGTCCTTTAGCTGTAGTCCTTTAGCTATAGTCCTTTATCTGTAGCTATTTAGCTGTAGTCCTTTAGTTGTAGTTCTTTAGCTGTAGTCATTTATCTGTAACTCTTTAGCTGTAGTCCTTTAGTTGTAGTCCTTTAGCTGTAGTCCATTAGCTGTAGTCCTTTAGCTGTAGTCCATTAGCTGTAGTCCTTTAGCTGTAGTCCTTTAGCTGTAGTCCTTTAGCTGTAGTCCTTTAGCTGTAGTCCATTAGCTGTAGTCCTTTAGCTGTAGTCCATTAGCTGTAGTCCTTTAGCTGTAGTCCTTTAGTTGTAGTCCTTTAGCTGTAGTCCTTTATCTGTAACTCTTTAGCTGTAGTCCTTTAGTTGTAGTCCTTTAGCTGTAGTCCTTTAGCTGTAGTCCATTAGCTTGTAGACCATTAATCAACTAGTATTTCAGGTTGTGTAGCAGGATGTACTACAGTACCCATAATGCTCTGTACAGGTTCTACTTTATGTGGTTGTACCTGTATATGTCTCATGTCAAAAAACACTTAGCGTGAACCAATGGTTGTCCTGGAGGAGCTGTCATCTTCAACCATCGTGAAGTAAATGGCTAATGCTAATTCTATACTCGTCAACTCAGCAGAAACGCTGGTAATTAGATCCGCACTAAAATAAAAATGATGTCTATTCACCCCCTCTTTTAATTGTATTTAATGTAATCTTTATTGATGAGCCCTGCAAACACATCAATAAACAACAATTGCACTATACATATCTATATACTGTACACATCAACTACACACAACACGACAAGCAAAACACAATCATATGAAACAAACGCATTCTTCAGTAAAAGGCCCTGTAACATCTGTCTGAATTGCCCTAGAGGCACCAACTCCACCAACATTTGGAGATCATTGCACATGAGAGGCGCAAAAAAACCAAAAAGCAGGTTTACCTAACTCAGTGGAGATTGATCTCCAGGGTTAGCCATCCCTGAGTCCGGGTCTGGTAACTTATACGTCTGAAGATTAACACTGAGGTAAGGTACAGCGGACATTTATGCAAGAGGGTTTTATAGACAAAAAGAGTGCAATGCATCGATCTACAAGACTTCAAGGAAGGACAGCCTACTTTCTGATACAGAATGCAATCATGTGTACTGAACCTATCGCCTGTAATACAGCGCAATGCACTAAGATAAACTGCATCCAATGGCTTCAATACAGTGGCCGCTGCATTCATATAGACGATATCGCCATAGTCAATAATCGGAATGAATGCTGACTCAATGATTTGCTTTCTGCTATTTAACAAAAGACAGGACCTGTTCCTATAGAAGAAGCCTGTTTTAATTATGCATTTCTTAACTAACTCATCAACATGCTTTTTAAAAGATACAGTAGCTTTTCGTAAATTCAGATGCCCAGATATTTATAAGTGTGGACACGATCAATGAGGGCACCATCCAAAGTAGGTATGCATAAATCATCAAATAGATTCTTACGTGATTTGGAAAATAACATATACTTGGTTTTACCTGCATTAAGTAACAACAAAAGCTTTATGCAGAGCAATAAAGACAAATTGAAGCTCTGATAGAGCCTGGTCAGCTGTGGGGGCAATAGCATACACCACAGTGTCATCTGCATACAGGTGAAAGTGATTTTCTCCAGATAAACCAATATTGTTAATGTAAATAGTGAAAAGAACAGGATCAAGAATTGATCCCTGTGGGACACCCTTTGTTATGTCCAGAAAACCTGATTTAAACCATCAGTAAACACACACTGTGTTTCTGTCCTTTAAAATAGTTTCAAACCAGCTAGATGCAGCCTGGTCCAGGCCAATTGATGAAAGCCTCTGAATAAGTAGTGAGTGATCCACAGTGTTGAAGGCTTTAGACAGGTCAATGAAAAGGACCGCACCGTGTTTCTTCTTATCCAAACAATTAAGAACATCCTTTAAAACCAAAAAAGTAGCAGAGATAGTAGTATGACCTGGTTTGAAACCTGACTGGTCTATATTTAGAATACAATTCATAGATAAAAAGGGATATAAGTTGAGTATTTACTAAGGATTCTAGAATTTTGCTAGGCAAGAGAGTTTGGAAATGGGCAGATTATTATTTAGGTCACATGGGTCAGCACTTCTGTGAAGGAGGAGCATATGAGCCACCTTCCAGACCCTGTGGATGGTTCCAGAAACAAATATAGGGTTAAAAATATGTGTTGAAGATTTTGCAATCAGAGGAGCAGAAAGCTCCTTAGACGAGGCCTAAGAAAGTAGCCCAAGAAGCCTGGGAAAGGAGCCAAAGTCTTACACCAAAACACATGAGCCAATTATGAGGCAATCGAACGGATAAAAGCCATGAGCTCGGCCAGATGAATTGCAATACAGTAAGCTGAATGACTCTGGATGCCCATGACAAAAGAGCCATTGATGCCTGATCCAAGTGAAAGCTGTAAAATGCTTTGGGACCATGACAGGGACAGAGTGGGGCATGCTGGGTAATGTAGTATAACTGGGCATGAGGTGGAAAGAGAGGGACCATGTCAATAAAGGATGGAAGATCTAGGAGGAGAGCGGTATTGCTCACAGCTTGTCCCCTCAAAGACCATCGTTCATGGAAGTGCCAAGACAACTCACGGCAATGAGAAATCCCTCATAACTGCCAATATGGTATTAATAAGGTAACTGTATTTCTGATCAATTTGATGTTATTTTAATGGACAAAAAAATTGCTTTTCTTTCGAAAACAAGGACATTTCTAAGTGACCCCAAACTTTTGAACGGTAGTGTATATCTGCAACATTTGAATTGAGTGGCTTTCATATTTCACCATATTTCACGTGGTCCAAATGCAGAAACTGATGTACAGTATTTACGCCTTCTTCTCGCCCGTTCAATTTATAGCTGTAATATACTACAGCAGAAAATTCCCCACAGTGGTTTTTCCATTATAGTGTGTGCCCCACCCTTTTCATTCCTATAACTGCTTTTCCTAATTAGAATATTGGTTCCGCAAAGATGTATTTTTACACCCTGTACCAGCTGCAGATCTCCTTCTTGTACCCTGGACTCTATGCCACTACTTAAAATTAAACATCAATGGGGGGGACATTTAAAATGTAACTGCTTTAGTTGATTGGAGCATAGTGCTTGCCACACCAAAGCTGGGGTTTGAGTCACTCATGGAACATATACTATATGTTTACAGAAAGTTGCTTTGGATAACAGCATTTTGCTCAACTACCATATCAAGGCCTGAACTTAGATGTGCACTGCCCTCTGGTAACAGTTTGATTTGGCCTGCGCTCAGGAAAAAAGGCTTTGCAGCCAGAAGCAGTGGAAGTATCTTGTCAAGGTCAGTCTTAAAGAGACAGGACTCAGTAAATAGTAGTTGGCACAGGTGTTGTTAGGCCCGAGATTATGTCGAGGACCGCCAAACCGTGCCAATATATCCTCCAAACACCGGCTTTGAGGGCATTATCACTTTTATACAACGGCTTACCAACATATTCAAATAATGATTGACATATTTTCATAAAAAAATTAACTTTGATTAATTTATTCATACTATTTCATCATTCCACGAGATATAGCCCCGACACAAATCTAGGGTTGTTACCCAAGCCGGCTGGTCGTTCGTTCTTTCGGTTCGGGTGCCAGAGACGCGACCCAGTAGTTAAGTCTTTTTGTTCTAAATCTATGGACGTTCGTGCTAAATGGCTGGCAATGTTCTTATCCCTTGCTTGCTAGCTAGCCAACTTTGGCTAACACAGTCACATCAAACAGTGTAGCCAGCATAACAACAAAGTTGCTGCATTTGCATTTGTTTAAGCTGTTTTCTTGTGATTCTTTTTGGGATACATCCATTACAATGAGCTAATGATGTGAGATTTCGCCTGGCATAGAACATTTGCTCTCTCGCCAGGCCACTGTTCAGAAGAGATAGCCAACAACACAGCTAACACAATCACTTCAAACTGAAGCTGGATTTACAGCAAATTAGCTGCATTTTTGAGTTTTTCTATTGACATTTCTTCGTACATATCCATGAGAATTATGCTGATTCATGATTTCGACTGGCTGAGAAAAGCTGCCAGCCTGTCTGTATCGTCCAGACTCCCGACACGTTCATTACCATAGGACAGCTGGAGATTGAATTTCAATTTTGAATTTCAATATTGAAACAATGTTGCAAATGTCGGAGAGACATTGTCGGAGAGACATAGTCTCCTGAGTGGCGCAGTGGTCTAAGGCACTGCATCGCAGTGCTAACTGTGCCACTAGAGATCCTGGTTCGAATCCAGGCTCTGTCGCAGCCGGCCGCGACCGGGAGACTCATGGGCGGCGCACAATTGGCCCAGTGTCGTCCGGGGTAGGGGAGGGAATGGCCGGCAGGGATGTAGCTCAGTTGATAGAACATGGCGTTTGCAACGCCAGGGTTGTGGGTTTGATTCCCACGGGGGGCCAGTATATAAAAAATAAATAAAAAATAAATAAACATTATTCACTAACTGTAAGTCGCTCTGGATAAGAGTGTCTGCTAAATGACTAAAATGTAAATGTATTACAAATCTCCGCTGTTGAAAACCAAATGCTAGTCTTAAAGAAATGTGAGATAATATTTAGATATTTTTTACAGTGTAGCTCTACTATATAAATTGCCTGGCTGAGCTGATGAGACAGTGGATTGCACAGTCAGATGGAACAGAGTAAAAAGGCATTTCAACATCATAGATTTAGCCGTTGGCAACTTGTGGAATAGACACCGGCTGGAATGCGGTTTTAACCAATCAGCATCCAGGATTAGACCCACCCATTGTATAAGTAGTAAATACTGTATATACAATCACACAATACAGTATTATCATAACTCCACGTTAAGCCTAAGGGTGAGTGTTCAAAGCTCTTGCTTTGTAGAACAGTAAAATGTAAATGTCATAAGTCATCCAAATGTCTTTCCAGTAATCATTGGAATCATTAATGAAAACCAGACTCATCTTCAGGTAAAATCAACATTTTCCCACCACAGTACATACTTTTAAGGTCTTTGAAAGCTACACATTTTATTACAATAATGTCCTTCAGGGTATTTAAGTGCAAGTCTTGCATACCATTGTTAGCTACATTGTTGGATTTGGTATCTCGTTGAGGAGTATGGGGTTGGCAATGGTCTTTACTGGGTTAAGGTTGGCACTGATCTTTACGGGCTTAGGGTTAAGGTTGGCACTGGTCTTTACAGGGTTGTATTAGGAGTCAATCACACCTCACCGCATGAGTGGTAATTATTATTGCGTAAAATGGCTGCCGTGGCACCACCCAAGTGGGTGCTACACATTGGTGGTGGAAGGGGTGAAACAATGTAAAGTGCTTTGACTTTGAGAAAAGGACAAGCTAAAGTGCATGAATTCAAATCATTCTCAGAGTAGATGTTTCAGAGAGATATGCAGCCCAGAGAACTTAATGCCTGACTGTTGGCCTGCTGCCATGGTTACCTGGGAGACAGGGAGAACGATAAAGGACCCTCCACCGGCACTCTCCGTGACGATGGCCAGGAACTTGGCATTGACGGCACAGAAGTGGTTGTCATGGACGTTCTTGGTGATTGGAATGCCGTCAAAGCAGTGCTCCCGGTTGGCCACTTTGCCGTAGACGTTTCGAAACTTGGAGCTTCGGTATGTCGGACGCCATGACATCTGATGGAGAAGAAACAGAGAGATAATAAGGAGGGAAGTTCAGAAAGGAGTTTTTGCAACACCAGCACTGGGCTGCATTGAAGGCACCAGTTAGCTGCTGTTCTATCATGTTCAATGTGCTGACATGGTGTTTTTCTGGTTATATGCTGGTCAACGTGAGCAGAAGGGCAGCTGTTTAGTTGACAGGTTAGTGGGCATTCATGGTTAATAGCTGAGATCAGCATTATGCCTCTGAACATAATTAGATTATTTTACATTTAGGGAAAAACACAAAATGATCATATCACATTAGAGAATTAAAGGAAAACTCCACCCAAAAACTATCTTTTGGTATTTGTTTCATTAGTCCATTGTTGACATAGTCCCAAAATGTTTTGCTTCTCAGTAATCAACTTTCAAAATACAAAAATAATCTCAGTATGATGCATTTTGCATCATATGACACAGAACGCAGCATCATATGATGCAAAATGCATCATACATGGATGATTTCTGTATTTTGAAAGGCACATATCTTGAAAACTTGATTGCTGAGAAGCAAAACATTTTGGGACTATGTCAACAATGTACCAATGAAACAAATACCAAACGATAGTTTTTGGGTGGAGTTTTCCTTTAACTTTGAGATTTCTGTTCCAAAATCCCTAAAGAAACCCCCATTAGTAGAGATAGTAAAGAGGAGTGTTGCTTTCTTCAAAATCGCTTCTGTCCGCCCCATAGTTGCAGAGGAATTTTGTCACGACTGTCATGGCAATTCAAATCCCATGTTAGTCAGAGAGTGAAACGTTCGCAGTGTGGCAAACGTTCGATGCCACAAGAAGATATTTCACATAAAATAGCAAGTATTTTCAAGTAAAGAACAACAGCCGAGTCCCTCACAAGTGAATCGACTACTAACAAGGAGGCGGCTCCCATGAAATTATTCCTCTCTGACGCATATGTCCTGGGTTTGACCCACGGAATCTTGCGAAACAGTTAGCCAGCCTCTTCACTTCACAGCGAAGGGAAGTGGTTGACTCCATCCTAAAACCACTCAAACCACTACTTTTGTGTGTCGTTACCCACAAGCATGTATTGACTGAATTCCTGCCTTGCAGTGTGAGAGATATCTGTCTTCTGGGTCAGACTAGACCTAACCACAGGTGTAGAGCTGGATGAGAAAGGAGCAGGACGAAGTGGCCCTTAGACACTGATCCAAGGCCAGTTTTGTGGTTTGTCCCACTAATGCTTGATGATACATCAGCGAGGGTGAATAGATCCTAGGTCTGTGGTAAAGGGGAACTTCTGCTCGCAGACGATGGCAGTCAACAGACAGGAAGTCCTTAAGGAAGGAGATTTACGACACTGTCAGATCAGTGACAAGATGACATCACCACAGCCACAATTCAGCATTGTTCTGGGGTGGGGACAGTCACGGTGCTGTGTGCAAATAGAGACGTCCCTGTTGCCATGCTACCATGCTCTCTTCCTGTCCTACAGACTGCAATCTACATCTGGTCTTCAGCCGGTGGAGACCAAGCGGTGCACACAATCCAGTTAGCACACCCATCCCACCCACGGGCAGGCCAGTAATCACTTTGTCGTGGGGGGAGTGAAGGAGTGTGGCGCGGTGTTGCTATAGCTGGAGCGCGACATGTCCACAGACAGCCACTGTCACAGCACTTTTTGCACCACCGAGATGCTCATCTCTGAGCGATGTGGGAGTAGTCCGGTACTCATTCCACTCACTGCACATCTCAACTCCTTTCCCTCCTCCTTCCTCTCAAAAAGCAGAGTTAAAGAAGCTACCCCCTAGAATGACTCTGAGCATAATGCTTAGCTTGTTAAAGAATTCATGTGAAACAGCAGAACAGCAGGAAGAGGCCTCAGGGCAGCAGAGAAAGAGCACTGGCATTGAGTTCTCACCACAAGGACACTCATTCATTTGTCATCAGTGGATGGCATGCGGGACTGCGTGCGTCGCTCTCTGTCTCTAACTGACAGCGCAGTGAGACTAAAGCATGGTGTCTCTCAGCTCAAGTCATGGCATAGCGTCCCTTGCTAGCGAACTCGTCACTATCTAACTGTATATGTGATCCATCCATCTCATAACCCCAGGAGAGGGTTATGACAGCCTTGGAAGGACAGGAAATCCCTCCCCCCCAACTCACTTACACACACTTCACACACACACGCACACAGCCATCCATAGTATATCTGAATTACTCTCCAAAGACAGTCCAATCAGTGAAACCAATATCTTACCTTAGTGCTGAGTAGAGTAGCGACACTATAGCCACAATCTGTCAGGCCCTCTCAAATTACAAACCCCCCTTTTCCTCCCTTTCAGAGACCAGGTGCAGCCTCAAACCCCCCTCCTCCTCCCTTTTATAGACCGGCTGCAGTCTGCCAGTTTCTCCGAGCTTCTCGATGATACATCCAGTCAACAGGCCTACTCTGCTCCGCTCACTCTCATCTGTTTCTCTCCTCTCCTCTTCTTCCCCCTCTCTCCTCTTTCTCCCTTCAAGTCCTCTCTTCCTCCTATGAGCTACCCCTCCCACTCTCCTGCTCCCTCCCAGCCCCAGACCAGACAGATGCATGCAGCCCTGGAGCAGCAGTAGATAGTTAATGCTCCCTCTGTCCCTCTCACTGCTCTGCACTCATCTAGATGTGGACTGCACCACTCTCTCTCTCTCTCTCTCTCTCTCTCTCTCTCTCTCTCTCTCTCTCTCTCTCTCTCTCTCTCTCTCTCTCTCTCTCTCTCTCTCTCTCTCTCTCTCTCTCTCTCTCTCCCTCTCTCTCTCTCACTGTGGCAGCCCTATCATTAGCTGGGACTGTAGATAGCTGTTAATAGCTATTGAAAGACGTTCTTGGTATTGGATACTTCATACTCTCTTCTTTGCAAATAGAGGTCTACGACTATACAGAGTATAAATGTTTCCCTACGCATGTTTCCTTACGCATGTTTCCCTATGTATGTTTCCCTACTCACGTTCCCTACGCATGTTTTTCTGCTTTGGTTTCATGTCTTTGTTCTCAAAGTTGAATTGTATATATTTTCACTTGAATGTCCAGTGGGAACTTGGGTGAATATTTGATCTGTGATAACACCATGAGGAGAAGTAGGGGACGTATTCCAACCATAATGTGTTTTCACTCATTTACATTTCCTGCAAATAGGTGTTGTGAGTCGTTCAAGGTCTCTGGGAGATGTGAGCCGTTCAAGGTCTCTGGGTGTTGTGGAGTCCATCAGGGTTAAGGGCTGCACTCCTCTGCCTAAAGTTGGCTGTCTGGATCTGCAACAGCTCACAAACACAGAGCGCTGTGGTGCTATTGAACAATGGGGTCAGGAAAGGTGTGAGGTATGCTATTTCTGCTGCCGAAAAGTGAGCAAACTTTTCTGTGCTAAGCTATTTGGGTGTCATAATCGTAATAAAGTAGTAGTACAATCAATCTTTTGTGTGGAACAAGTCGTTCCAACCATTTCAACCGTGGCGGCTTTCACAAAAGCCCATGTTTTCCTTCCAGGAGATTGGGATTTATTGAAACTAGTCAGGAGGTAAGTTTGGGTCTGTATGCAGTAAAAGGTCATTGCCGGGCATAGAGAGAGAGCGAGAGAGAGAGACAGAGACAGAGAGAGAGAGAGAGCGAGAGAGAGAGAGAGAGAGAGAGAGAGAGCGAGAGAGAGAGAGAGAGTGAAAGAGAGAGAAGAGAGAGAGAAAATAGAGAGAGAGAAGAGAAGAGAAGAGAAGAGAGAGAGAGCGAGAGAGAGAGATAGAGAGGGAGAGTGTATAGTGTGTTTTTGTTGCATTTGTGTGTCTTTTCTCTTCTGCCCTAACGCGTGAGCGGAGCTCAAAGACAGCTTGGGCCCAGCAGCCCCTGGTCTCCCACCCCCTGCCTCCTTGGAATCATAAGACCCTCCTGGCTGTTACCCAGAACCCCCTGTGTCTCCATCCCTCTCTCTTCCCCTCCCCCACTCCCTTCATCCCCCTTTCTTCCCCTCCCTCCTCCTTCATCCCTCCTCTCCTCTCAGGCCTTACAACCCTCTTTCCCATACTGCAGTAGTTCCTCCATTTGATAATGTGCAGTCTTCCCAGGCTGACATCAAATCAAATCAAATCTAATGTTATTGGTCACACACACATATTTAGCAGATGTTATTGTGGGTGTAGCGAAATGCTTGTGTTCCTAGCTCCAACAATGCAGTAGTATCTAACAATTCACAACAATACACATAAATCTAAAAGTAAAATAATGGAATTAAGAAATATATAAATATTTGGACGAACAACGTCGGAGTCCAGAGTATATATATACTCTATATATATATACAGATGTATAGACATTATAGACAGTATGTGGATAGAATATTTAGTAAATCTGTAGAATACGTAGGATAGAACAGTATATACTGTATACAGTAATAATAGTATATATACAGCAGTGCCTAAAATGCCTATTTAGTTGCCTTCTTCAAGTGAGAGGGAAATCCATACAGAGGGACATTAAATGATTGCCAAGCCATAAGCCATAGTCGGTACTCCTTTGCATAATGTAGCAGTGTTGAACTTTTCAATTGACTGACACCAGAGTCATGACAAAGAGATACACCCATGTCCATCCCACCACAACGGACGAGAGACATTAGATTAAGCTAATGATCTCCTTTCATTCCATTATTCAACCATCCAGTTTTACACAAAGCTCTGATAACATTGATTACACCAGACTTTTCAGCCAAATGGGACATCATGTTCTATTTAATATTTTATTTTAAAAAAAATGTATCATTAATTGACCAATGCCATGTAAAAGAGATGAGATGGGAACATAGTTGTCAAGTTATAGTCTAATATCACACCACCAGTGTTTGTTCCGGTTTGAACAGCTCATTCTGTAATACAGATTACCTAGTGATTAAATACAACAGATTACTCTAATACAAAGTACCTAGTGATTAAATACAACAGATCACTAATACAGAGTACCTAGTGATTAAATACAACAGATTACTGTAATACAGAGTACCTAGTGATTAAATACAACAGATTACTCTAATACAGAGTACCTAGTCATTAAATACAACAGATCCAAATGGAGATTTCGATTATATCTCTGACAAGATGGATGACTCATCTTTCCACTAGCATGCCTGTGTGATTTTGTTGCTATTCCTCAACTGGTCGCCATGTACTCTGGACATAACAACAGGAAAATATTGTGTGCAGTATCCATTTACGATACAATCCATGCTTGTGGTTGATTTAATTTATGAATACTATATTTACACTACTATATTTACTCAAAAACCCTATCTGTCCCAGACGGTGTTCTCTTCGTATGTTAGCCTCCAGTCAAATGGCTTTGATTGGCAGAGATCTTTGATCATGGGTGTATTGAATGTATGCCTGCAGGTCCAACTTGGTCTGTTTGAGGGGAGGTGAGCGGAGGGGAGCAGCTTTCACCATAGCTACAGGTCATGATGCTGGGGAAGGCGTAGGGCTCACACCGTCTGCAACCCTACACTGTCTGGTATGTCAATGTGTGATTCCTCTGTGTTTTTACAGACAGGCAGTGTAGAGACACCCCACTCCTCTCCCTGGGCCTGTAGGGAAGCTGGGTATTGGAAGGACCCCCACAGGTTCACAGTAGGTTTTGTCTTGGCTTTGTTCTTTTGTGTGTGTGTGTGTGTGTGTGTGTGTGTGTGTGTGTGTGTGTGTGTGTGTGTGTGTGTGTGTGTGTGTGTGTGTGTGTGTGTGTGTGTGTGTGTGTGTGTGTGTGTGTGTGTGTGTGTGTGTGTGTGTGTGTGTGTGTGTGTGATGTGGCTCCAGAGAGCACTCTGTGTTTATTGAGTTTTTGCCTGCAGTCACTGTTTCTCTTTTACTGTACTGTCTGTCCCTGTAAAACCTAAAGAGCATCAGAATCCTATTGTTCCTGAATCATCCCAGTAAAACCTCAAGACCATCAGAATCCTATTGTTCCTGAATCATCCCAGTAAAACCTCAAGACCATCAGAATCCTATTGTTCCTGAATCATCCCAGTAAAACCTCAAGACCATCAGAATCCTATTGTTCCTGAATCATCCCAGTAAAACCTCAAGACCATCAGAATCCTATTGTTCCTGAATCATCCCAGTAAAACCTCAAGACCATCAGAATCCTATTGTTCCTGAATCATCCCAGTAAAACCTCAAGACCATCAGAATCCTATTGTTCCTGAATCATCCCAGTAAAACCTCAAGACCACCAGAATCCTATTGTTCCTGAATCATCCCAGTAAAACATCAAGACCATCAGAATCCTATTGTTCCTGAATCATCCCAGTAAAACCTCAAGACCATCAGAATCCTATTGTTCCTGAATCATCCCAGTAAAACCTCAAGACCATCAGAATCCTATTGTTCCTGAATCATCCCAGTAAAACCTAAAGACCATCAGAATCCTATTGTTCCTGAATCATCCCAGTAAAACCTCAAGACCATCAGAATCCTATTGTTCCTGAATCATCCCAGTAAAACCTCAAGACCATCAGAATCCTATTGTTCCTGAATCATCCCAGTAAAACCTCAAGACCATCAGAATCCTATTGTTCCTGAATCATCCCAGTAAAACCTCAAGACCATCAGAATCCTATTGTTCCTGAATCATCCCAGTAAAACCTCAAGACCATCAGAATCCTATTGTTCCTGAATCATCCCAGTAAAACCTCAAGACCATCAGAATCCTATTGTTCCTGAATCATCCCAGTAAAACCTCAAGACCATCAGAATCCTATTGTTCCTGAATCATCCCAGTAAAACCTCAAGACCATCAGAATCCTATTGTTCCTGAATCATCCCAGTAAAACCTCAAGACCATCAGAATCCTATTGTTCCTGAATCATCCCAGTAAAACCTCAAGACCATCAGAATCCTATTGTTCCTGAATCATCCCAGTAAAACCTCAAGACCATCAGAATCCTATTGTTCCTGAATCATCCCAGTAAAACCTCAAGACCATCAGAATCCTATTGTTCCTGAATCATCCCAGTATTACTCCAATGGCTGACAGTTTGCTGCTATGACTTCCTGTCGGCGCGAAGGAAGTTAATTTCTCCATAAAACTGTATCTGAAATGTCAATCCATTATTACTCAGCTGCAGTCAATGTAATATTGGCAGCTCTACTCGCCAGGTCCAAAGACTGAATGACAGTTTCCAGAGGCTGTCGTTTCACAATTCATAGTGAAAATTGCCATAATTCAACTCAATGGGTAAGGATATGCTGATCAATCCTCTCTATGCTGTTGCCAATAGAGGAAGTGGGTCTGTCGGAAACCGAAGAGCTGAGACAAAAAGAGAGACAGAACGCCCCAGGGCTGCTGTCGCTCTCCTCCCCCTGCCCGTCAAGCCGTCTTTGTGAAGCTCGCTAAGGACTATTAGCTATTCCTCCCTTCCCCGGGCCACATGGGTGTTTAGTCAGTTCCGATGACATTCACTCCCCGCCACATGGACTAAATATCACAAAACAGTGACACCCCGCTGGTTCTTTTGGCTGCCACCTCAGTCAGTGACCACATAGGGCCCTTCACAGGAACTACAGATGTAGGATCATAATTTGAGCCAGTTTTCTACAGCAGGAAAATAATCCTGCAGCAACAGGAAATGCGAATTATGTGTATTATAGTTAATGGACATTATTGTAGGGGTTGATACATTTTTTCGTAAAGGAAAATCAAGTGAAATTTCAAAGTGGAAATTACAAACTTCAGAAGACTTTTTAAACCTCAAATACACTACAAGTTGTATATTTCCTGCATTGCAGGAAAGTTATCTTGCAACAGGGTGATTCAATTAAGATCCTACATCTGTAATATCTGGTATGAGTGCTGTAAATGGTGACATTGTTTGATATGGTGAGCATGAGAGAGTATGGCAAGGCCAGAATGGGTTTATGTAAAGGCTATTTGAGCCAACGCTGACAGTATTGCTTTGCTGTGAGGTCTATGGACTTATTCTACTTAGTATGCATACTCTGTTCATATTCATCTTTGGCTGAGTCAGGGAAATACACGTGTGTGTCCATGCGTGCTTATCAACGGCTGGATTCTAACCAACCTCTTTGAAACACATCCATCTATGCCAACATCTGAACGCTTAATAGCTGTTATGACCATTGATGAAATTGTCATATCAATCCCATGACAGTGTTAAGAAGGCCTCTGAATATAAAGTGCTACCTAGACCAATACACATGAAATATACTCCAAATATCCTGCATATCTCTATATGACTGATATCTTTATATAGTCACCCCACACTTGAGTATGTTATAGTTGACCCTGGGCCTGTGGGTAGACAGGACTGGAGCCAGGTCTGTAGTGTGTTATAGTTGACCCTGTGCCTGGGGGTAGACAGGACTGGAGCCAGGTCTGTAGTGTGTTATAGTTGACCCTGGGCCTGGGGGTAGACAGGACTGGAGCCAGGTCTGTAGTGTGTTATAGTTGACCCTGGGCCTGGGGGTAGACAGGACTGGAGCCAGGTCTGTAGTGTGTTATAGTTGACCCTGGGCCTGGGGGTAGACAGGACAGGATCCAGGTCTGTGGTGTGTTATAGTTGACCCTGGGCCTGGGGGTAGACAGGACAGGAGCCAGGTCTGTAGTGTGTTATAGTTGACCCTGGGCCTGGGGGTAGACAGGACTGGAGCCAGGTCTGTAGTGTGTTATAGTTGACCCTGGGCCTGGGGGTAGACAGGACTGGAGCCAGGTCTGTAGTGTGTTATAGTTGACCCTGGGCCTGGGGGTAGACAGGACTGGAGCCAGGTCTGTAGTGTGTTATAGTTGACCCTGGGCCTGGGGGTAGACAGGACTGGAGCCAGGTCTGTAGTGTGTTATAGTTGACCCTGGGCCTGGGGGTAGACAGGACTGGAGCCAGGTCTGTAGTGTGTTATAGTTGACCCTGGGCCTGGGGGTAGACAGGACTGGAGCCAGGTCTGTAGTGTGTTATAGTTGACCCTGGGCCTGGGGGTAGACAGGACTGGAGCCAGGTCTGTAGTGTGTTATAGTTGACCCTGGGCCTGTGGGTAGACAGGACTGGAGCCAGGTCTGCAGTGTGTTATAGTTGACCCTGGGCCTGTGGGTAGACAGGACTGGAGCCAGGTCTGTAGTGTGTTATAGTTGACCCTGGGCCTAGGGGTAGACAGGACTGGAGCCAGGTCTGTGGGTGTTTCTGCAGCCATGTGCTGTAACTGTATGTTGTGAAGACAGAGCCACTCCTGCTGTTATGTTACGTGGCAGGCAGGAAGTGACTCAGCAATAATGACAGCAGACGGAGCTGCTCTGGTTAATGCTAATGGCTGCTCTCAACAGGAGAGGAGAGGATAGACACCACCTCCTCCACAGCCTCCCAGAAACGGGTGTTACTGGAGCTCAAAGTACCCACAGCCAAATGTACAGGGCACAGGAAGGAGCCACAGAGACATCGGAGTGCACCTACCATTGCAGTTATGCAGTGAGGAGTGGGCTGAACAGGCATCCATCACCCAGTGCCTCCAAGAACAGTTCTTGCTGGTTATCTTACAAATGCATCATGCACAATACCTTTGGGGGATGTTTACCTTTGGGTTTGTTTCATGTCATAGTATAGCTGTGTATTGCCAGTGCTATGCTAAGAGAGACAGAAATGTACACACACACACACACACACACTCACACACACACACAATTACAAACACAAACACAGAAACACACGCACACGCATGCACACATACGCACACACATACACACACACACACATACACACACACACACACACTAAAATACACACACAAACACAAACACACGCACACACGCACACACACACGCACACACACACACACTCACACACAAATACAAACACAAACACACAAACACACGCACACGCACATGCACACACACACACACATACATAAGACAGACCCATTTTATCAATCCACACATCAGTTCTGCCATCCAAAAACCACAGGACGAATTGTCTAAATGAATAATGCTTATTGTGCATGTCTCACTCCCAGAGGATTTCCAGCCTCCTGCTTTTTGGAGCATACAGAGATTAGCTGGCTGGCTGTGAGGGGGAGAGAGAGAGAGAGGGGGGGGTGATAAAGACAGAGTGGCGCAGACACAGAGCAGTTCTCTTCTCTGACCACTGACAGAGTGGCTCAGACACAGAGCAGTTCTCCACAGGCTTCAGCAGAGAGAGAACATAATGAATGCCCTCTCTCTAACCACCAGCCTGTTGTCCAGGAGACAGACTCCTTTCACCCAGACAAACAACATGGAGTCTTTAGACAGCTGGCTGTCAGCTTTGGATCAGTCTATTGCCTGAAGATAGCTCTGTCCTTCACCGGTTCACACACAGTTCCACTCTAATGAATACGGTACTCTAATCCTCTAATAAAGACACTGTACTCTAATCCTCTAATGAAGTCTGTACTCTAATCCAGTCCGCTCCACCGGTGTCCAGTCCAGCTCCGGTCAGCAGTTCCACTCCGGAGCCAGAGCATTCCGCTCCACCGTGGTCCAGTCCAGCTCCGGCCAGCTGCTCCACTCCGGAGCTAGAGTAGTCCGCTCCACCGGTGCCTAGTCCATTTCCGGTCAGCGGCTCCAGTCCAGACCCAGACGTCAGCCCCTCTCCAGGTTCGGGGTCTCCCACACCAGGGCCCAGACAGGGCTTGGTGCATCGTGGGAGGAAGGAGAGGGGAATGCCCACCCGGACCCTACCCTGTTATGTCAGGTTTGTGCGGTCGGAGTCCGCACCTTTGGGGGGGGGTACTGTAACGCCCAGACTCATGGGACTCTTGTATGTTGAGTCAGGGTGTGGATATCTATGTTAGTATTTCTATGTTTTCATTCTAGGTTTGTATTTCTATGTTTGGCCGGGTGTGATTCCCAATCAGAGACAGCTGTCGCTCGTTGTCTCTGATTGGGGATCATACTTAGGCAGCCTGTTGGCATTCATTAGTTGTGGGATCTTGTTCCGTGTGTAGGCTTGTTTTGTGTTTAGCCTGAGGACTTCACGTTAGAGGATTAGAGTACAGAGTCTTCATTAGAGGATTAGAGTACAGAGTCTTCTTTAGATGATTAGAGTACAGTCTTCATTAGATTATTAGAGTACAGAGTCTTCATTAGAGGATTAGAGTACAGAGTCTTCATTAGATGATTAGAGTACAGTCTTCATTAGAGGATTAGAGTACAGAGTCTTTATTAGAGGATTAGAGTACAGAGTCTTCATTAGAGGATTAGAGTACAGAGTCTTCATTAGATGATTAGAGTACAGTCTTCATTAGAGGATTAGAGTACAGTCTTCATTAGATGATTAGAGTACAGTCTTCATTAGAGGATTAGAGTACAGTCTTCATTAGATTATTAGAGTACAGAGTCTTCATTAGATGATTAGAGTACAGAGTCTTCATTAGAGGATTAGAGTACGAGTCTTCATTAGAGGATTAGAGTACAGTCTTCATTAGAGGATTAGAGTACAGAGTCTTCATTAGAGGATTAGAGTACAGAGTCTTCATTAGATGATTAGAGTACAGAGTCTTCATTAGAGGATTAGAGTACAGAGTCTTCATTAGATGATTAGAGTACAGTCTTCATTAGAGGATTAGAGTACAGTCTTCATTAGACGATTAGAGTACAGCCTTCATTAGAGGATTAGAGTACAGTCTTCATTAGAGGATTAGAGTACAGAGTCTTCATTAGAGGATTAGAGTACAGAGTCTTCATTAGAGGATTAGAGTACAGAGTCTTCATTAGAGGATTAGAGTACAGAGTCTTCATTAGATGATTAGAGTACAGTCTTCATTAGAGGATTAGAGTACAGTCTTCATTAGACGATTAGAGTACAGCCTTCATTAGAGGATTAGAGTACAGTCTTCATTAGAGGATTAGAGTACAGAGTCTTCATTAGAGGATTAGAGTACAGAGTCTTCATTAGATGATTAGAGTACTTTTGAGGATTAGAGACAGTCTTCATTAGATGATTAGAGTACAGTCTTCATTAGAGGATTAGAGTACAGTCTTCATTAGAGGATTAGAGTACAGTCTTCATTAGATGATTAGAGTACAGTGTCTTCATTAGAGTACAGTCTTCATTAGAGTGGAACTGTGTGTGAACCGGTGAAGGACAGAGCTATCTTCAGGCAATAGTTTTCACTCCCGTTCCCATCCCCCAACACACACAACCCCTACACCCCCCTCCACACACACCCCTCGCCATATCGCCCCCTCCAATACACACAACCCCTACACCCCCCTCCACACACACCCCTCACCATATCGCCCCCTCCAATACACACAAACACACTGATGTCTACTAGTGTCCTCTGCCTCCCTGCCTTGCCCCGATCACTTTAGTGTCGTTGTTTATCTGACTGACGGAGATGTGACCTGGGGGAGCTGTTTGTCTTTGTGTGGCTCTTCTCCACTCCTCCCTGGTTGGCCAGGGTCATTAGTGTGCTCAGGGTGATGAGCATAGAGAGTTCAACAGATGGAAGGAGGGAGGGAGGGATGGATGGATGGATGGAGGGAGGGAGGGATTAAAGGTAGGGAGGCTCTTGGAGTATGGACAGAGCAGGTGTGGAGAGGAGGCCCGGAGGGATGGGCGTGGCTTTTGGCAGAAGACGTGATACCAGACTGACTCAGCTCTTTTCTCTCTCTCTCTCTCTCTCTCTCTCTCTCTCTCTCTCTCTCTCTCTCTCTCTCTCTCTCTCTCTCTCCTGTCCTCCTCTTCTGTCAATCACCTGTTGACGGTTTGTTGCCATGCTCAGCTGGAGATAGAGGAATGAGCTTCAGGGCCACAGGAACTAGGGAAAGGTTGAAGTGAACTGTAGAAGGAACTGTGGGGAGGTACAATACAATGTATATTGTGATAGGAGCTGTATGAAAAGGAGGATTTATTAATGGAATGCTCTACTTGCATTGAATAATTGTTTTTGAAAACAAATCTATAAAAATTGTGGAAGTAAAGAAAAGTGTTTTGTTAATACTATAAATTTAAAGCATATGGTCTTCAGTGACCCATCCCAATAGATTGTTTGTGGTTGTTTTTCATACTTATAGTTGATGACTTTAGGTGGGTTAACACTAGATATAACATAGTGCCAACTGTACCGCAGTGCCACACCGCCAGGTGCAACCAAGGATCATCTGGTGTGAAATGAAAACCTTCTGGGCAGCCGTTCAAATTGAGAAAGCCCTGTAGGTGGCACGGTGCCCAAGACGCAAATAGAGGAAGCAGCTTTTTCATTAGCTATGACATCTTGACATCCATCATTGCTATTCGAGTATCGGGACAGCCGTTAAGTAGCATGCGCTATAACATCAACAAAGATCATGGATCAACCTTGATATTAGACGAATATGTTCTTCAAATTGTTACATGGGTGTTTGCCACCACAAGGGCGGTATTCCCATATCACAATCACCTATTCTGGTAAAGTCAGAGGTCAGAACTATAATGGACACTCATAACATTGACTAAGACTGATATTGATGAGTCATACTCTAAATGATTTGACATACACCATCCTCCTCCTCCTCTCCTCTCCTCCTCTCTCCTCCTCCTCCTCTCCTCTCTTCCTCTCCTCCACTCCAATACTCAGCTCTCTCTTTAGCAGTTCAGCCAATCTTTTCTAATCTTATAAAAAAGCTCCTCAGCAGGCTAGTTCACGTCCACCTCTCTCACAGCCTAGAAAAACAAGGAGCCATTTCCAAATGGGACGAGACAATCTGCTTGTCACGATCGTCTGGGTAAGGAGTAGTAGACCAAGGCGCAGCGTGTGAAAGAAACATGACTTTATTTAATTAAAGTTTCTAAATACAAACAAAACACGACTCGTGAAGTCCAACGGTTAACATACCGACACGGAACAAAAACCCACCAACACAAGGTGAAGACACACAGTTTAAATATGGCTCCCAATCAGAGATAACGAGCCGACAGCTGACACTCGTTACCTCCGATTGGGAGTCACTCAATACAAACATAGACATCGACAACCTAGACACCCAACATAGAACATGAACACATAGAATGCACATACCCTGGCTCAACATAATGAGTCCCAGAGCCAGGGTGTGACAGTACCCCCCCCTAAAGGCGCGGACTGCGACCGCGCCTCAAAACCCCAAACAGGGGAGGGCTGGGCGGGCATACCTCCTCGGTGGCGGTTCTGGCTCCGGCCTTGACCACCACCCTACAATACACCCCCAATGCGCCCCTGGTCCAGTCTGTCGACCTCGCACCCCTGGCCTGGTGCGTGGAGGAGGAACGGGCCTTACCAGGCTGACGACGCGCACCCCTGGCCTGGTGCGTGGAGGAGGAATGGGCCTTACCAGGCTGACGACTCGCACCCCTGGCTTGGTGCGTGGAAGAGAGACGGGCCGGACCGGGCTGGCGACGCGCACCGTGGGTTTGGTGCGAGTGGCAGGAACAGGCCGGGTCGGGCTGGCGACGCGCACCGTAGACTTGGTGCGGGTGGCAGGAACAGGCCGGACCGGGCTGGCGACGCGCACCGTAGGTTTGGTGCGAGTGGCAGGAACAGGCCGGGTCGGGCTGGCGACAGCGCACCGTAGACTTGGTGCGGGTGGCAGGAACAGGCCGGACCCGGGCTGGCGGCGCGCACCGTAGGTTTGGTGCGAGTGGCAGGAACAGGCCGGGTCGGGCTGGCGACAGCGCACCGTAGACTTGGTGCGGGTGGCAGGAACAGGCCGGACCGGGCTGGCGACGCGCACCGTAGGTTTGGTGCGAGTGGCAGGAACAGGCCGGGTCGGACTGGCGACGCGCACCGTGAGACTTGGTGCGGGTGGCAGGAACAGGCCGGACCGGGCTGGCGACGCGCACCGTAGGTTTGGTGCGGGTGGCAGGAACAGGCCGGACCGGGCTGGCGACGCGCACCGTAGGTTTGATGCGTGGAGCAGGGACAGGCCGGGCTGGGCTGGCGACGCACACCGTAGGTTTGGTGCGTGGAGCAGGGACAGGCCGGACCGTACTGGGAACACACACCACTGGCTTTAAACGGGGATCAGGAACGGGCCGGACCGGACTGGCAATACACCTCAGTCCCTCTCGCCGTGCCTCTACGACTTCCTTCCCTCCTCTCGCCAATGGCTCCCGTAACCCGGTGGCCTTCTCTCCTCTTCTCCTATTTCGCCCTGTGGCAGCCTCCTGCTGCCCAGTCGCCCATGCCGTGTGCCCCCCTAAAAAATTATTGGGGTGCCTCTCGTCCGTCCGACGATGGCACTGCTGACGCCGCTGCTCCTCTCTCGCCAGGGCCTTGATCCTACCCCAAGGTCCCTTGCCCCCGAGCATGTCCTCCCAGGACCACACTTTGCCCACCTGGGCCATCGCCAGCCTCTCCATCTCCTTTCCTGGCGCTTCCTCCCATGACCAGGCTGCCTGCTCCTGGACACGCTGCTTGGTCCTTGTATGGTGGGTTTTTCTGTCACGATCGTCTGGGTAAGGAGTAGTAGACCAAGGCGCAGCGTGTGAAAGAAACATGACTTTATTTAATTAAAGTTTCTAAATACAAACAAAACACGACTCGTGAAGTCCAACGGTTAACATACCGACACGGAACAAAAACCCACCAACACAAGGTGAAGACACACAGTTTAAATATGGCTCCCAATCAGAGATAACGAGCCGACAGCTGACACTCGTTACCTCCGATTGGGAGTCACTCAATACAAACATAGACATCGACAACCTAGACACCCAACATAGAACATGAACACATAGAATGCACACACCCTGGCTCAACATAATGAGTCCCAGAGCCAGGGTGTGACACTGCTTTGAAGTGCAATGTAGTGGGGACTTTGTATGCCAGGCATATCTGACTGTCTGACTGACCACACCCTACCGTACCCTCACACCCTGACCCATGGCTTCCATGGTTTGTCTTTAAAAAAACAACTCTAGTTAGTCCATCTACTGTGCTGTTTGGTCTTAGAACAGAGAGGGGAAGAGATAGAGGGAGAGACAATTTAACTACACTGAATAAAAATATAAACGCAACATGTAAAGTCCCATGTTTCATGAGCTGAAATAAAAGATCCCAGAAATGTTCCATACACAAAAAGCTTATTTCTCTCAAATTTTGTACACACATTTGTTTACATCCCTGTTAGTGAGCATTTCTACTTTGCCAAGATAATCCATCCACCTGACAGATGTGGCATATCAAGAAGCTAATTAAACAGCATGAGCATTACACAGGTGGACCTTGTGCTGGGGACAATAAAAGGCCACTCTAAAATTTGCAGTTTTGTCATACAACACAATGCCACAGATGTCTCATGTTTTGAGGGAGTGTGCAATTGGCAAGCTGACTGCAGGAATGTCCACCAGAGCTGTTGCCAGAGAATTGAGTGTTCATTTCTCTACCATAAGCCGCCTCCAACGCTGTTTCAGAGAATTTGGAAGTATGTCAAACCGGCCTCACAATCGCAGAACACGTGTAACCACGCCAGCCCAGGACCTCCACATCAGGCTTCTTCACCTGAGGTATAGTCTGAGACCAGCCACCCGGACAGCTGATGAAACTGTGGGTTTGCACAACCAAAGAATTTCTGCGCTGATGTCAACGTTGTGAACAAAGTGCCCCATGGTGGCGGTGAGGTTATGGTATGGGCAGTCATAAGCTACATTGGCCCATTGTCGTGCTATTCATCCACTGTTCCAGCATGATAATGCACAGCCCCATGTCACAAGGATCTGTACACAATTCCTGGAAGCTGAAAATGTCTCAGTTCTTCCATGGCCTGCATACTCACCAGACATGTCACCCATTGAACATTTTGGGGATGCTCTGGATCGACGTGTACGACAGCATGTTTCAGTTCCCACCCATATCCAGTAACTTTGCACAGCCATTGAAGAGGAGTGGGACAACATTCCACATGCCACAATCAACAGTCTGATCAACTCTATGCGAAGGAGATGTGTCGCACTGCATGAGGCAAATGGTGGTCACACCAGATACTGACTGGTTTTCTGATCCACGCTACTTTTTTTTAAAGGTATCTGTAACCAACAGATGCATATCTGTATTCCCAGTCATGTGGAATTCATAGATTAGGGCCTAATGAATTTATTTCAATTGACTGATTTCCTTATATGAACTGTAACGCAGTAAAATCTTTGAAATTGTTGCATGTTGTGTTTATATTTTTGTTCTGTGTATATTTTGACGATGTATGAAATCAATAAATGTTTCTGCACTCTGGTACAAATCACCTAAAAAACGTTTATAATTATAAACTCTCTATAACCAATCCTGCTACTATACCAGCCATCATGCACAAACACTCTTCTCCAGGATGGAACACAGGCAGTGCATCAACCACAGCCTCCAACAACAAGTCACAACCAATCAGAGTTGATGAAAACAGCAGGCTTCAGTGTGGCCAGCTACTTCCTATATATAACGTAGTTACCCGGAGCATTGAAGCGATTTCTGTCCTTCCACGGTGACATCACAATACGTCAATGTCATATTAGGCTGCAGTGTCTGTTTGCTGTAATCCCTTCAGGCCCACTCCCAACGTACCCAAAGTCCTACTTCAGCCTGGAGGAAGACAACTGCAGGAATGACAGAACCACGACGGAGACCCATTTTGACAATACAAAAAAGCTGCCGTTACCGTATTGCACCGGAAATTTCAGTAACATTCATCTGAATACCTGGTCATACTATTTCAACAACAGTGCTGTCAAAATGTCCTCCAAGGTCTCTTGGCTCCCTCCATTTTGGCTCGAGCAGACAGCTATGATCTCATACTTATTGTCATCCTGTCTATCAACAGGTAAGTTGAGGGCTGGGTGCGCCCAAGAGTTTTACGAGAGACAGAATGTACAGTAAATAAAGCCAAATCGAAACTGACAAGCTGTGAAAAGGTAACAGATTGTGGAAATTCTAACACCTTTCGACTTAACAGCTACCGACTGGTAGGTGGAGAATCTCTTGTCTTTTAACAGCACATGCAGGGAGCCTTTGATCCCCAGATGGCACTGTTTATTCAATGAAAGTGGATGGAGGAGAGGGAGAGCCACTTAATGGGTTTTCCTACTAAGGTAAGCAGGTTCCACTGCCACCACTAAAACATTAATGGCCCAATGTTGTTTCCATATGCTGGAGAGACATAGTCAGCCAGTGTCTGGGTTAAAACCGTGGTTGCCCGGTCAGCAGAAAGCTGTTTTATGGAGGGACAGTGCGCTCTCTTTTTTTCTCACAACAAAGAATCAGGGAAGAGACAGCAACATCTGCCGTTGCTTCCATGTGTGTCTGTTGTGGTACATTTAAAATGACACTATTCCCACAGGGAGGTGAAGGTTATTGCACTGTGAATTTGACCTATTTTAAATGGCCCCAGTCAATGAGATGAGCTTCTCCCAAGGGAAACCAAACCACATGGCTAATATGCTAATGCTAGCTCTTTGTTTATTCATATTAACGATCGCCTTATGTTTATTGTAATGTCCTCCACGTTAAATGTCACATTTTAAAATGGAGGAAAGGGACATATGAATGCACCACTTGAACTTTTAGCGCCAAGTGCTAACTCTGTCTCGACTCACATGTGTGGCGGTGTTAGCCAGCTAGATGTAATTGTCAGTCTGGTGTGCGTCGTTCGCGCGCGTTCCCAGTCAGTTGCATTGATCGCCTCATTGACGACCTGTCAGTTCTACTTGTGCAGTGTGTATGTCCTAGTTTCGCTGCCAGTCATGCGTCCTCTTTTTAGTACTCTCCTGGGTGAGGAACGTTTCATCTTGGCACTGATTCCCTGAATAGGGATTCTTACACAACTCCACTGGCACCTGCCCCGCTCTACCTCTGCTACTCTGTAAGCCTTGCCCAGCTTCGTCGAGCTGCATTACCTCATTGGTCCATTTGTTAACGAGCTGCATCACCTCATTGGTCCATTTGTTAACACGTCTCATTGAAGTACACAGTGTAGGCTACACAGTAACTATTTACAGGTCAAGGATACAGCAACTGCAGCATAATGGGGATGTACAGAAATGAAGAGACAGAAATGTACTGTCTGCATGCTAGCATTTTAGCCAATACACCTCAATGTCTGTTCCTATGAGCAGAATATATTTTTTTAAATGCTAATAGAAGCTAAAGCTGACATGCTTCAAAACAGGCTTAGCCATTGGGTTAACTTCTCCAACTCTTCCACAGGAGGGCTACCGTTGAAGCTGCAGATGCTACGCCGGTATGAGAAAAGGCCTTTTGTGCTTTGGTGCTACCTTCAGCACTCCCCTGCTACCTTTAGCACTCCCCCCACCTTAGTGCTAACTTCAGCACTCCCCTGCTACCTTCAGCACTCCCCCCACCTTAGTGCTACCTTCAGCACTCCCCTGCTACCTTCAGCACTCCCCCTATCTTTAAAAGTCCTCTTCCCCCTGACAATGTGGAATTGGCCCTTATTCGCCAAGCTCAGGTTGGAACATTAATCAAATCAGGTTTGAAGCTATTTTCTATTGTCAGGAGGATTACCAGTATATTACCCAATGGATTCTAGTTTTATGATATTAGCCTATGGTATTACCCTTACCTCGCTCAACAGGAGGATGCAGACACACGGAGAGAGCTGAAATCTGTGTCAGAGTAGTAGCACCTGGCTAGCAGTCTGGTCAGACCTCAGGGCTTCTTTATGTAGGTCTGGCATGCAGACAAACCAATCATCTGGGAATTTCTCAAAGTGGTAAAACAACATGGGGTGAGAGAGAGAGAGAGAGAGAGAGAGAGAGAGAGAGAGAGAGAGAGAGAGAGAGAGAGAGAGAGAGAGAGAGAGAGACAGGAGAGAGAGAGAGAGAGAGAGAGAGAGAGAGAGAGAGAGATTAGGCCAATACCCGCTAATTATAAAAATCCAGAAAAGAGCCGTTAAATTCTATAACCACTTAAAAGGAAGCGATTCCCAAACCTTCCATAACAAAGCCATCACCTACAGAGAGATGAACTTGGAGAAGAGTCCCTTAAGTAAGCTTGTCCTGGGCCTCTGTTCACAAACACAAACAGACCCCACACAGCCCCAGGACAACAACAACAACAACAACAACAACAACAACAACACAATTAGACCCAACCAAATCATGAGAAAACAAAAAGAGAATTACTTGACACATTGGAAAGAACAAACAAAAAAACAGAGCAAACTAGAATGCTATTTGGCCCTAAACAGAGAGTCCACAGTGGCAGAATACCTGACCACTGTGACTGACCCAAACTTAAGGAAAGCTTTGACTATGTACAGACTCAGTGAGCATAGCCTTGCTATTGAGAAAGGCCGCCGTAGGCAGACCTGGCTCTCAAGAGAAGACAGGCTATGTGCACACTGCCCACAAAATGAGGTGGAAACTGAGCTGCACTTCCTAACCTCCTGCCAAATGTATGACCATATTAGAGACACATATTTCCCTCAGATTACAGTGATCCACAAGAATTCGAAAACAAACCCAATTTTGATAAACTCCCTTATCTACTGGGTGTGCCATCACAGCTGCAAGATTTGTGACCTGTTGCCACAAGAAAAGGGCAACCAGTGAAGAACAAACACCATTGTAAATACAACCCATATTTATGTTTATTTATTTTCCCATTACTTTAACTATTTGCAAATTGTTACAACACTGTATATATACATAATATGACATTTGAAATGTCTTTATTCTTTTGAAACTTCTGAGTGTAATGTTTACTGTTAATATTTATTGTTTATTTCACTTTTGTTTACTATCTACTTCACTTGCTTTGGCAATGTTAACACACATTTCCCATGCCAATAAAGCCCTTAAATTGAAATTGAAATTGAAATTGAATTGAGAGAGAGAGAAAATGGGATTGTGATGGCTGAAGGTCCTGGTTTTGTCATGTCAACATGGATGGATCAGGTATCTCATTCTCTTAAGAGTCTATTCACTTACCACTGGGCATAAACTGGTTGAATCAACGTTGTTTCCAAATAATTTCAACAGAAACATTTAATGTGATGATGTTGAATCAACGTGGAAACTGATTAGATTTGCAAAAAGTCATCAACGTAAGGGAATTTCATATTCTTTTCACCCAACTTTTAACCTAAATCCAATGACATGGTCACATGTTTTGTTTATTTCATGTTGAATTCACAGTTGACAACTCAATCAAATGTAAATCAAAACTAGACATTGAAATGACGTCTGTGCCCAGTGGGTGGTGTTGTGACACATAGCTTCCTCTTCTTCCTGCCACAATCTCCTGTTCCGAGGACAAGGGAGGCTGAGGGTTTGATGCTCTTGAAATCAGTATCAACCCCCCACTACCACCAACCTCTGTCAGTCCTCTCTAACCTCAAACAACTCTCTTCCCTCTGGGGAACGGAACATTACAAATGTAAAGTGACACTGATGGTGCAGCCACTCTCCTAAGAGTAGACCTTCAACTAGTGCAATGGCAAAAAAAAATCCATCAACAAAAATAAAATCATAATATTGCAATGCCTCCTAGCGTGATGGTCTGAGTACAATGTATACCCCGGTGATCGCTTATGTTGGTTTCATAACTTGTGAACTCTTCCTCTCTCTCTCCCTTTCAGTCTCTCCTTTTTCCTGCAGTCGCCCATTGCTCTAATACAGTCCACTCACTTGCTTTCTCATACAGTACACAGCTTAGCATTATTAGAACTGTACATTGCCTATTGTCCCTTCATCTTTCTGTCTATCTTTCATTTATTTTATTTCCCTTTCTCTAATGCCTCTCTCTCTTTTCTCTTCTCCCTCCTTCTCTCACCTGTTCTCCCTCCTCCTCTCACATGTTCTCCCTCCTTCTCTCTCCTCTTCTCTCTCCTCTCTCCTCTTCTCCCTCCTTCTACCTCCTTCTCCCTTCTCTCTCCTCTCTCCTTTTCTCCCTCCTTCTCTCTACTATTCTCCCTCCTTCTCTCTCCTCTTCTCCCTCCTTCTCTCTCCTCTATTATCTTCTCCCTTCTCTCTCCTCTTCTCCCTCCTTCTCTCTCCTCTTCTCCTTCCTTCTCCTCTTCTCCATCCTTCTATCTCCTCTTCTCCCTCCTTCTCTCTCCTCTTCTCCCTCCTTCTCTCTCCTCTTCTCCCTCCTTCTCTCTCATCTTCTCCCTCCTTCTCTCTCCTCTTCTCCCTCCTTCTCTCTCCTCTTCTCCATCCTTCTCTCTCCTCTTCTCCCTCCTTCTCTCTCCTCTTCTCCCTCCTTCTCTCTCCTCTTCTCCCTCATTCTCTCTCCTCTTCTCCCGCCTTCTCTCTCCTCTCCTCCTCTCTCCTTTTCTCCCTCCTTCTCTCTCCTCTTCTCCCTCCTTCTCTCTTCTCTTCTCCTTCCTTCTCTCTTCTCCCTCCTTCTCTCTTCTCTTCTCCCTCCTTCTCTCTTCTCTTCTCCCTCCTTCTCTCTCCTCTTCTCCCTCCTTCTCTCTTCTCTTCTCCCTCCTTCTCTCCTCTTCTCCCTCCTTCTCTCTCTTCTCCTCCCTCCCTCCCTCCTTCTCTCTCCTCTCCTCTCATCCCTCCTTCTCTCTCCTCTCCTCCCTCCTTCTCTCTCCTCTTCTCCCTCCTTCTCTCTCCTCTTCTCTCTCCTCTTCTCCCTCCTTCTCCTTTTCTCCCCCCTTCTCTCTCCTCTTCTCCCTCCTTCTCTCTCCTCTTCTCTCTCATTCTCTCTCCTCCTCTCCCTCCTTCTCTCTCCTCTTCTCCCTCCTTCTCTCTCCTCTTCTCCCTCCTTCTCTCTCCTCTTCTCCATCCTTCTATCTCCTCTTCTCACTCCTTCTCTCTCCTCTTCTCCCTCATTCTCTCTCCTCTTCTCCCGCCTTCTCTCTCCTCTCCTCCTCTCTCCTCTTCTCCCTCCTTCTCTCTCCTCTTCTCCCTCCTTCTCTCTTCTCTTCTCCCTCCTTCTCTCTTCTCCCTCCTTCTCTCTTCTCTTCTCCCTCCTTCTCTCTTCTCTTCTCCCTCCTTCTCTCTCCTCTTCTCCCTCCTTCTCTCTTCTCTTCTCTCTCCTTCTCTCCTCTTCTCCCTCCTTCTCTCTCTTCTCCTCCCTCCCTCCCTCCCTCCTTCTCTATCCTCTCCTCTCATCCCTCCTTCTCTCTCCTCTCCTCCCTCCTTCTCTCTCCTCTTCTCCCTCCTTCTCTCTCCTCTTCTCTCTCCTCTTCTCCCTCCTTCTCCTTTTCTTCCCCCTTCTCTCTCCTCTTCTCACTCCTTCTCTCTCCTCTTCTCTCTCCTTCACTCTCCTCTTCTCCCTCCTTCTCCTTTTCTCCCTCCTTCTCTCTCCTCTTCTCCCGCCTTCTCTCTCCTCTTCTCTCTCCTCTCTCCTCTTCTCCCGCCTTCTCTCTCCTCTTCTCCCTCCTTCTCTCTCCTCTTCTCCCTCCTCTCTCTCCTCTTCTCCCTCCTTCTCTCTCCTCTTCTCCCTCCTTCTTTCTCCTCTTCTCCCTCCTCTCTCTCCTCTTCTCCCTCCTTCTCTCTCCTCTTCTCCCTCCTTCTCTCTCCTCTTCTCCCTCCTTCTCTCTCCTCTTCTCCCTCCTTCTCTCTCCTCTTCTCCCGCCTTCTCTCTCCCCTTCTCCCTCCTTATCTCTCCTCTTCTCCCGCCTTCTCTCTCCTCTTCTCCCTCTTTCTCTCTCCTCTTCTCCCTCCTTCTCTCTCCTCTTCTCCCGCCTTCTCTCTCCCCTTCTCCCTCCTTCTCTCTCCTCTTCTCCCTCCTCCTCTCTCCTCTTCTCCCGCCTTCTCGCTCCTCTTCTCCCTCCTTCTCTCTCCTCTTCTCCCTCCTTCTCTCTCCTCTTCTCCCTCCTTCTCTCTCCTCTTCTCCCTCCGTCTCTAAGCCATGATCCTCTAAGTAAATAAGGGACCTGGCACAGCTACACCCCATGTGAACCCTCTCCCTCGCTGGACCCAGGGCCAAGAAGCACTGGGCTGGAATGTGAGCCCCAGCTGCCTCTCAGCTGTCTCATCCCTGGTCGCCTCGGCACTGATGTTGTCTCTATCTCACTTTGGATAAACAATAACACAGAGGGAAACCGCTTAGGTCCTTTTGCAAGCGAAGGCCATCCGAAGTGTTTGCCCGAACGGCAGGGATTGTTTTTCCCCATGCGAAGTGTCTGAGTCTACATATCAAACAGTTGGCGGGATTAGCAGAGGGCCAGGGTTGTTTTCCAGAATACTTTGGATCCTTTCACGAATAAGAAAAAGGGTCGAAATGTGTTTCTAATCAAAGTCCAGGAAGGAATGTGTCAGTTACAACAGAAACTGGCCCTGGTCACACACAAAACAGGGCTCTCTTTTCGGTTGAGGAATTCTGGGAATGTGTGGATGGGGCGATGATTCCTAGTAAGTTTCACTCGGATGGAAGAAATAGAAAAACTAAAAACATTCAATAAACATTATTTCCAATAGTGTCGGTCTCAGAAATATTAGTGGAAGTATGAAAACTGTAGTGGCATGCATTTTAATGTCTTATAATCTCCAAATATATTTTGTATGATTCTAACGTCTCTGTGCTGTTGGCTTTGTGACAGTCGGATATCCCTTCTGTGACACCGTAGGGACATTGATGGGAATCCAGATGACTGCAATCAATGGCAAGTACTCAGCTCCCATTTGAACAGTTACAGTGAGGGAAGTTGCCTCAACCATGTCTGCAAGTCTCAGACAATCCTGCCCAATAACAAATATCTCCAGTTTGTTGACATACAGTAATCATTTCATAGTAACACAATTTGCTGCTGTGCCGTCTATCAACAGGAAGTATCATGAGACTGTACCATTCTGTGTTGATCTAAGAGGTGTCAAGGTGGACATATGGCTTGAACGTCTAACTTGTTGTTTACAGTGTATTGTTTTGCTAGCCTTGCAGCATGATTGACAGCCCAATAGTGAGTCACAAATCTTGATGGCTATTTATCTAAATCAGTCTATTATGAAGCTTACTGATGATGTAGAAAACAAGTAACTTTGTTGTCCTTCTAGTACTGTATGTTGGCTACTGTTCACTCTAAGTGCTTAATTGCTCCCACTATTACATGCTCATAAAAACCAGTGGGCTATTTGCCGTCCCATCACTGTCCCACAGCACACCCAGCGAATATTCTCTCTTGGGAATTACAATTCTCTAGAGCTGGCACTTTCACAATGTATGATTTACTATAAGGAGCATATGTGTTTATATCCAACAGAGTAGGCTATGAATTGAGTCAGGCAATGTCTGGGTTACCCTGACTGACTCTCCCTGATTGACTCTCCCTGACTGACTCTCCCTGACTGACTCTCTCTGACTGACTCTCTCTGACTGACTCTCCCTGACTGACTCTCTCTGACTGACTCTTTCTGATTGACTCTCCCTGACTGACTCTCCCTGACTGACTCTCTCTGACTGACTCTCCCTGACTGACTCTCCCTGACTGACTCTCCCTGACTGACTCTCTCTGACTGACTCTCTCTGACTAACTCTCCCTGACTGACTCTCCCTGACTGACTCTCCCTGACTCTCCCTGACTCTCCCTGACTGACTCTACCTGACTGACTCTCCCTGACTGACTCTCCCTGACTGACTCTCTCTGACTGACTCTCTCTGACTAACTCTCCCTGACTGACTCTCCCTGACTGACTCTCCCTGACTCTCCCTGACTCTCCCTGACTGACTCTACCTGACTGACTCTCCCTGACTGACTCTCCCTGACTGACTCTCTCTGACTGACTCTCTCTGACTGACTCTCCCTGACTGACTCTACCTGACTGACTCTCCCTGACTGACTCTCCCTGACTGACTTTCTCTGACTTAGGACTATTCCGTCTGAGAGGCCGTCCATTTAGGTTTGGTCCACTAGAGGATTAGCAATTTCACTATTATCAGCAAGAGTTAGAGGGCGGTATGGAGAGAATGAGATATAGACAGAGGGAGAGATAGAAAGACAGAGAAATAGAGAGGGAGAGAGAGAGCTAGAAAGACAGAGAAAGAGAGAGCGAGAGAGGGAGCTAGAAAGACAGCGAGAGAGAGAGAGAGAGAGAGAGAGAGAGAGAGAGAGAGAGAGAGAGAGAGAGAGAGAGAGAGAGAGAGAGAGAGAGAGAGAGAGGTCTTCCTCCTCCTTAACTAGCCTACATGGTATGTGATGGGTTGGCATTGACTCTTTATCAGTGCCTCTGTCTGCCCTGGAAGACAACCTCTATGGTGTAGACAGAACACACACTGAGGACCACTATCATACAGACAGCAGTCCAATACAACCTCTATGGTGTGGACACACTGAAGACCACTGTCTCATACAGACAGCAGTCCAAGACAACTTCTATGGTGTGGACACACTGAAGACCACTGTCTCATTCAGACAGCATGTCCAAGACAACCTCTATGGTGTGGACACACTGAAGACCACTGTCTCATTCAGACAGCATGTCCAAGACAACCTCTATGGTGTGGACACACTGAAGACCACTGTCTCATTCAGACAGCAGTCCAAGACAACTTCTATGGTGTGGACACACTGAAGACCACTGTCTCATTCAGACAGCAGTCCAAGACAACCTCTATGGTGTGGACACACTGAGGCCCACTGTCTCATTCAGACAGCAGTCCAAGACAACCTCTATGGTGTGGACACACTGAAGACCACTGTCTCATTCAGACAGCAGTCCAAGACAACCTCTATGGTGTGGACACACTGAAGACCACTGTCTCATTCAGACAGCAGTCCAAGACAACCTCTATGGTGTGGACACACTGAGGACCACTATCATACAGACAGCAGTCCAAGACAACCTCTATGGTGTGGACACACTGAAGACCACTGTCTCATTCAGACAGCAGTCCAAGACAACCTCTATGGTGTGGACACACTGAAGACCACTGTCTCATTCAGACAGCAGTCCAAGACAACCTCTATGGTGTGGACACACTGAGGCCCACTGTCTCATTCAGACAGCAGTCCAAGACAACCTCTATGGTGTGGACACACTGAAGACCACTGTATCACACAGACATCCGTCCAACCAAATCAGACAGAGATGTTCATAGATGCAATATGATAGAATAGACGCAATGTCTGGAAACGAAAGGTCTACAAAGCAAACATTTCCCTATTAAAGTCTTCTATTAAATTCAATCTCAAGTGAATCTACAATATGTACCTACATTGGTTTTAAAACCACAGTATGTGCAGTGTACCATAGAGCATAGCAAACAGACTGTTGAATAAAGTGGTATTGATATTGTGTGGCAGCAGAGACAGTCTACTGCTATATTTACCGTGTAGTGAATCTACCACCCTGAGAAGATATCCAGAGCTGAGGTTGACCCCTAGTGCTCCTCTGGATGGATGGGATGTGTGGGCGGTGGCATTGCCCTCCCTGGCTGTGCTCGGTGCAGTCCACCCACTCATCTCCAGCCCATTCACTGAGGACCCTCTTACTGTAGAAGCCCACCAGTTACACAATGCAACGTGATACTACACAACACCATTATACACACAGCCAGACATTTTATAGGCTATGTCTTCCAAACCATAAATAATACGGAACACAATCTAAAACCAGCAATACTCCGAGTAGCACAACACAACACAACCCTAAAATTCACCTGGCATAACACCATTCAATTCACAATTCACAACTCTACCCAGCACTACCCGAGGACAGCACAGCGCTGTCAGCCCGCTGCACCAACGACACGGTGAGGCATAACACTGCTTAACTAAATACCATGTTGCTTAGCACAAACTGCCGTTCCAGTGAGAAACCCAACCTCTCCCATGCATGCTGACTGAAAGGGTTCTGGCACATAGCTGTATGAGGCTACTATGACTCTGAACATTATGATTTACAAACAGATTACTAATGGTTTACAAATTATTCAATGAGGGGATTAAGTATTTTATAAGCTGTCAATTAAATTAAGTGTCATTAAATTCATGCTACTAAGCTTGGCACTCACTCAACCCTAACCCCTTCCCCCCCACACACACACACACCCACACCCACACACACACACATACGCACGTACACACACACCGCACGCACACACACACGCGCTGCATGCACACTCACACACAGGCACACACACACGCACATATACACGCTATATGAGACACCAATGATTTGAGGCCCACATCCCTCTTCCTCCATCTCTCCTAGATCATCTCTCTGTGTTTCATCCTCAACAACTGTTTCTAATGACATGGCCTGTAAAGCCCCCAGGTGAGTGAACCTTGCTCCCTTTCTCGCTAGGACCATGGTTCTCTCTTCCTACTCTGCCAGTAACACATGACAGTCTTTATACTTCTGTTTTGACCTAAGGACCTAAGGAACGTTTCAGATGCGTTGCTCACCGAATATATCCCGGACTTGGGAATACTTGGGGATAGTGTCATCCCAGCAGGTTCCGATCAGGTGGAAACAGATGACATATGCTTCCTGGTCTACCTCTATGATCCACGGCCGTAAAGAAAGCCGGATCAACCATGGGAGATGAGTTTAACAGAACCTGTCCTCTCTGGTCCCCCCGCCCCCATGTATGGTTCATATGGAGGGTATTTGGTGACACATTCCCATTGATGTCTCAAAACCAATGCTATTGTTTGAATACTGTATATATCTTCCACACTGTAACTCAGAGTCAGTCATAACTCTCTGCTCATCTTTACTTGACTGTCAGGAGTCAGATACAGCTAATGTACTCGGGTGACTTAAAGGCAGTTTTTAGAATAATGTCATGATATTTTTGACCATTGAAGTACTACATTCTAATTCACTAAATAAACTGGGGAAAAAAGTAAATATAATGTTTGATTAATTTAGCATAAGGCACACAAACATGTTTGGCCCCAAAACCAATCACTGAATTATGTCCCAATGCGATGACTTGATTATGATCAACAGGGCTATGTGGGTAATAGTATGACATTATGCAGTCGCAATAAAAGCCCAGCCTGTTCCACTGTGGCGGGAGCTTCTCACACAAAGTTATAGATTACTACTCCAGTCATGATGACCATCAGGGCTTTAGTGCTCCCTGGGGACTGGGTCAAAGAGAGGGATGAAGAACAAGAAGTGTGTGTGTGTGTGTGTGTGTGTGTGTGTGTGTGTGTGTGTGTGTGTGTGTGTGTGTGTGTGTGTGTGTGTGTGTGTGTGTGTGTGTGTGTGTGTGTGTGTGTGTGTGTGTGTGTGTGTGTT